>NC_090131.1:12187500-12442500 GCF_040581485.1 Linepithema humile
GACGCATGTATCGAATCGGTCTTTTTTGCATGTTGTGTGAGGGCCTTGGAACTTTCTCCGTACAGAAGGAAAAGAGCGACAAGTCATTTTTAGCTTGGCTAGAATTGTTTAAGTGATTTTGGGGGTGGTTTTTCGGGTATAAGGGTGTCTTCCGACGCATGTATCGGATCGGTCTCTTTTGTACTTTGTTTGTGGGTCTCAAAACTTCTTCCCTGCAAAAGGACAAGAGCGACAAATCATTTTTAAAAAATCGTTCCAGGAACGTTCCAAACTTCAACCAGCTACTAAAGCTAACTAACTTTTATAAGAAAGGAAAACGCAACGCTAAAGGCGATCTAAGATCCACCAATGAGAACAAAGTAAAATAAATTACTAGATTATATAAAAAGTTTGTTCTTTATTGCTGCACTGAGTTCACACTGCACTGAATTGAATTGAAATAGTGCAAACGGGGACAAGTTAGTGTAAGTAAGTATAAAGAACATTTTAGTGCAGTGATCAACATGACGCACCGCGTAATATTAAATGAATTATTAGATTCTTCGGATGAAGAAAATATAAATCTAATGCCACCATTTATACCTCTTTTAGATGACGATGACGGTGGTAAGATATGCCCACACGGAACATAATATCTAATGGACGTCCATATAATCTCCATAACTCCATACTACATCTATCTCTACAATGGATATTAGATAGGTTTCTATTAGAAGTCCATATTATTTCTATGATAAATGACGATATGAATCCATCATAAATGTCTATTAGACATCTGTTATCGATGTTTGATAGAAGTATCAGTATCCATAATAACGAATATTGTTAGCGCATCGTCGATGTCAAACGTTTCGGCTGATCATTCAGCCATCTTCAGTGCTAACGTTACAAATCTGTTTAGTAGAAAGATTGTAGTTTTAATTTGTCATTAATAAAATTATTTGGATGTAAAGTCACAAATGTGATTGCGAGATAGTCTTGTTTATGTAGGTGTTAACAGAATGTCACCACCCATACAGCACAAAACATCCTCAGGATATGCTCAGGACATCGAGGATATTTCGGTGTCCCAAGGATGTTCTGAGGATATCGAGATCTCCCCAAGATGTCCTAAGGATATGTAGAATATTTTGTGCTGTATAGGCATGTTCTCGACTGTCTCACAGTTCTCGACTGTCTCACAGTCGTGACATTCTGTTAACACCTACATAAACAAGACTATCTCGCAATCATATTTGTGACTTTACTTCCAAATAATTTTATTAATAATGAATTGAAACCACAATCAATCAAAGCTCTATAAAATATCTATGGAACATCTATGATTGCTCCATATGATATCTATGAATATATTTAATGGATGTCGAATGGAGGTATGTAATGCGGAACTGTGGATCTAGTAGACATCTATAGGAGATTACATAGACATCTAATAAAGGTTTCGAATCTCCATAATGGACATTTAGTGGATATCCATTAGAGGTTTTTGTTCCGTGTGGGTGTATTTTATGTGCAATGTATTATTATTTATTGTTATATATTAATAAAATTAAAATTTTTTGGAAATTTAATCTAATCTAACCTAGTAACTATTTTTTTTTTAATTTTGATGAGTTACGATTATTACATCCAATTTTTGGAATGATACAAAGGATTGAACGTGTCAAACTAAATAATTAAATAGAAAATATTGTTCATGATTATGGACAATTTGGATTTTATCATGCATTTTCGATTATCGAGAATAGTAGCATATGAACTGATAGATCGATTTAAAGTGTTAAAAATATTTATTTCTTTACAAAGTATACATATATTATTTTTATATAGAAACAAAGCTTTGAAGATAATATTTAATTAAATTGTTCATATATATATATATATATATATATATATATATATACATACATATTTTTCAGCTGTTCTGTAAATTTGCAATTATTATTAACAATAAGTATAATTTTATGTTACACAAATATAGCATAAAAAACTTTTATATACATTTAGCTTCTCTAAAAAGATAAAATTTTTTACATTTAATAAAAGTTAGTACTAGCACAGCTTGATTTTCTGAAATTTAGATTATTAGTACAATTTCAGTGCTTATAATTTAATTTTAAAAGAATTATTAATTTAATATTAAATAGGTTACTTTAATATTTATAATAGATTATATGTACTTTTTAAATTTCCCACCATTATCAACTTACCCGATTCTCGCACTGCCCTGCACTGCTTGTTCTTGCTCAAGACCCAGTGCAACGAGTATCGTGAACTGTTGCACTGAATTCTGTTGCACTGCAATGAAGAACGGATTGGTGCACGTTGCAATGCAATAGAGAACGCTTTGGTGTCACTAGTGTACACTAGTGCAGAAAGTTCAGCAATAAAGAACAAACCTAATGACACTGATGTTTGATTAGCTCGCATATTTGACTCTAACAACATTTAATTGAAGAAAAATGTCATCATGCTTTTTTTATTTTTATCCTTATGTAATAAATACAAAGTTAATTAATTAATCAATTAATTAATATATACCCAGTCAACAAAATGTTAGCAACCTGCTGGCAGTTTGCGAGCAGATTCGCTCAGAACTTGGCAGCAAATACGGTGCCATCTGTGTCCGCATTAAGTTCGTGTTCTGTCGACAGAAACTGTCGACATAGATTGACAGCAGATTGGCGGCAGAAAACGAGCAGGATCTGCGCAGTGTAATTTGATGTCAGATTGTTAGCAGAAATCGAGCAGAATCTGCCGTCACAATTTAAATGGAATAGCGGCATTTAAATGCTTCATTACAATTTTACATTTCTTGTTTCGCTTATTAAAAGTAGTAAATGAGGTATGTAAAGTATATAATATACAGGGTGATTCAAAATAACCTGATGTCCTTGCAATGCCATATTCTTGAGCGAATTCTGAAACAATTTTTCCTTTTACAAAATTTTGTCCGAAGCTTAGTTTTCGAGTTATAATTGAAAATAGATAGCAACTTACGAGTTCGGTACAACGGGCAGGCAGGGACGCGCAACGTATAATGAGACTGTCAAGTGTTTACTATCGTCTCATGACACATTACATCGTCCCTGTCTGTCCGTTGTATCGGACTCGTAAGTAGCAAACTATTTTCAATTATAACTCGAAAACTAAGCTTCGGACAAAATTTTGTAAAAGGAAAAATCGTCTCAGAATTCGCTCAAGAATATGGCATTGCAAGGACATCAGGTTATTTTGAATCACCCTGTATATTTGCTTTATTGGGACAAAAAAAAAATACTTTTGTTTTAATAAATTTATTAGGCAAAATCTCGAAATCACTGGAATATTGGGTCAACTTGCAGCGCATTTTCAATTTCAAAAATCAGTTTAATATTCTGAATCTCTTATGGGGATTGTATCAGATTATTGTATTAAACTGTTAAGCTTCATTAAGCCACTGGCCACACTTTATATGCACTGTAGATAAATTTTGAGTACGAGTTTATATATGAAGAAACGCGCCGCATAGCGGCAAACAACATCAAATTGCATTGCGCAGATTTTGCTCGATTTCTGCCGCCAATCTGACATCAAACTGCATTATACAGATCCTGCTCGATTTCTGCCGTCAATCTGATATCAAACTGCGTTGCGCAGGTCCTGCTCGGTTTCTGCCGCCAATCTGCTGTAATAATTCCGAGCAAATCCTATTCGGTTTCTGCTACTGATCTGCTGTCAAATTATGTCAGCAGGTTTTGTAACATTTCTGCTGACATTCTGCTATCATCATCTGATGTAACAGATTTTGTATACAATCTGCAGTCTTTCTGCTGACAAAAATTTGTAGCAGACGTTTGGCAATATCTGTTCGAACAGACTTTGCTGACTGGGTACATATACATATATATTGAATATATAGTTATATTTATTTTGTATTTTATACAATAAACTGAAGTAATAAGTATTTATTAAAAATAAAATAAAGATAACTATATATTTAATATGTATGTATATGTATATACATATATATTAAATATATAGGGTGATTCAAAATAACCTGATGTCCTTGTAATGCCATATTCTTGAGCGAATTCTGAGATGATTTTTCCTTTTACAAAATTTTGTTCGAAGCTTATTCAAAATAACCTGATGTCCTTGTAATGCCATATTGTTGAGCGAATTCTGAGACGATTTTTCCTTTTACAAAATTTTGTCCGAAGCATAGTTTTCGAGTTATAATTGAAAATAGATAGCAACTTATGAGTTTGGTACAACGGACAGCCAGGGACGCGCAACGTATAATGAGACTGTCAAGTGTTTACTATCGTCTCATGGCGCATTGCACCATCCCTGCCTGTCCGTTGTATCGGACTCATAAGTAGCAAACTATTTTCAATTATAACTCGAAAACTATGCTTCGGACAAAATTTTGTAAAAGGAAAAATTGTCTCAGAATTTGCTCAACAATATGGCATTACAAGGACATCAGGTTATTTTGAATGACCCTGTATATATAAACTATATAATGTTCCAAACTTTTGAGTAATAGTTTAATTGTCGTTTTTTATCAAGTATAGTCGAAAAGACCGTTTCCCCCGTTTGCCGCTTCGTAATGATCCAGTTAGATACTTGGCACACATGCATATAAATCTTCCGCTCTCACATTGACCTTTTCTGATGTGTTTTTCTCGGCAATAACTCAGAAGCAAACAACAGGGAAGTACGATGTAGTTTACTGACATGTCTGTCTTTGTTTTGCAAGATGAATTTTAATGTTGCTCCGTGTGGAACCAAAATTGAGATGAAACTTTCTACGAGATCGCGTAATAACGCATTCACTACATGGCGATATAGAATTGTGAACGACTAATTAGCCAACATTCCGACATTATAACATGGCATAAATGAACAGTATTGTAACTTGTATTTCGTATAATTTTTTTAGTTAAGAACAAAATTATTTTTGACGCATTTTTGTTACCAATTGCCAACTGAACATTGTTAAAAAGAAGGAAAACGCATTTTTCACGAATTTTGCGTTATCGATTTCCGAAGTGTCCACAGTGAAGTTTGATATCAAACTTTGTTATCAGTTCTATCAAAATTACAATTGTGAGTTGCGAGACACTTGACAGACGGAATAAAAACAATGTTTTTTTAAGTATTTTTATATTTACTATGTAACTAGCAGGTGGTTGATAAAACTTTCGGACAATGTATGTAAAATATCTTCTAATCTCTAATCGTGATGGATCGTTTGTCATATTGGATGCTGTACATAGCAGATACCGTCCGATTGATTTTCAACTGTGGGTACGATGGTGACCTGATTGTGATGTGGCCGCCGTGATTCGATCTTCCGAGACAATTAAACGACGGATTTGGCGGATTCGTTATGGAATATCCCCAACAAACATATGCTATGCAATATGGCGAATATAATGGATTCGTTAATAAACTTTACGTTAAATCGCCATCCTATCAATGAATTAATAACAAGTAAGAAATTGATTTCAGGAGTTTATAGCTTCTCGCATTTTTGCATAGAATTCAATTTTAAAATGCTCATTAGAGTCTCTGATAGTTTACTTATCTTATAGCTAAATTTGACTGATTAAACCAATGTTAGTTTTTGTTTGATCCTATTTTACGTGCGCAATTTTTTATTATTTTAATTTTTAAAAATTTTTATTTAAAAAATATTAACGGAAGAAAAGCTTTAAGAACTACAACGCAAGTGTCAGAGCATAAAAAATTTCTTTATTATCAAAAAAATGCAAAGTAGTAAAATTTTTATTAAATCGCTTAACTGAAAAAGTTTTAATATTTTAAGAAATGTTAAGAAGAAATTTTGTAAATTATAAACGGAAAATTTAAGTGTTACACTTAATCGATATTAATGAATTGAAATCATAAATCATTGATGAGATGAAGGATAATGGTTATATAGGTTTCCCAATTGTGACGTATGCCTGTAACCTAATTGCGACAGATCCGACATGTTTTGACCTCTAAAGATAATCAAGTGTATCCAATTTTATGTTATATTTATAAAGTAGTCTGTATGTTTCAGTTTAAGAAACGCTTATAAAAAAAGAAATACATGTTGGCTTGTATTTTAGGTTATATTTAAAATCAATACAGGAGAGATGCTGGTGTATGCGAATAATTTAAATATCCTGTACGTCAGTAACAAACTTTTTTTGATTATTTCCTGCATTTTTCAAAAGTCTTATTTTTAATAAACACATAAAAGTTAGCAATCTGAAAATTTTCTATTATATTATATTATCTGAAAACTATTTAAATTTGTTCTAATGCTCAAATATACATTAGACTATATATTTCTTTGTTATTTATGATTTGTAAGTATAACAGCAAAGGTATAATTTAAAAATTATGCTGAAGATTTTATGTGTACACACCATAGATTTGCATACATTCAATTTTTGTTCGTTTTTATAAGCAATTTTGATTAAATTTTTGTTTCAATATACGAATACATTTAGGGTGATTTGCATAAGTAAGCCGCATTGAATATCTCGGGAAGGACGCATCATTTTGTTTCGGAGTTAAAATTTATATACTATGTATATTGATACCGTAGATTACAATAAAACTATTTTTAACTCTCAAAAATTACTCTTTGGGGTTTTGTTGGAGGGGTTGCTACCCTTATCTCAGTATTTTCAAATAGGAAGGATACATTTTGACTTAGAATTCAATTCCACATAAAAAAATAAGACTTTTTACAGTTATTATTTTTTTTAATTTCCTCGAATTTTTTAATTATTAAGGGTGTTCCCCAAATTTTTAGCTTTACAAAATGCAGTGTAACTCCGGCACTGAAATAATTAAATTCTAAAAAAAGATTCGAAAAGTGCACGTCAAGAGGTTTCTATTGGTCACAACAAACCCTTTTCTATTATTAGGCCATAGTTTGAATGTGTTTCACTAACTAAGGAAGACCTGACACTACGTTGCCCTTAGCATTATATTATCTCGCTTACGTCAAGATTACAAATGTTAATACTTCTCTTTCATTTTGACTTAATTGACTGTTGTGACCCACTCTTAGAAAGTTCTTGACATGCACTTTTCAAAACTTTTTTCAGAATTTAATTATTTCAGTTAGTGCTGGAACTACACCGCATTTTGTGAAGCTCAAAATTTGGGGAGAACCTTCTATAACTAAAAAATTCGGGGGAATTTTTAAAAAATAACAAAAGTAAAAGTCTTATTTTTTTCTGTAGAATTTAAATCCTAAGTCAAAACATACCCTTCCCATTTGAAAACACCGAGATAGGAGTACCCCTCCAAAAAACCTCGAAGGGGTAATTTTTGGGGATTAAAAAATTTTATTGTAATCTACGGTATCGATATACATAGCATAAATTTTGGTTTCGAAGCAAAATCATCCTTCTCCAGATATTCAATGCGGCTTACTTATACGAATTACCCTGTTTATAAAAAATTCATAAGCACTTACATCGAATGCAAAATTACTGTTTGTGAGAAAAATTAAGTGCAATTATCGAATTATGAATTATGGAAAATAGAAGGCTTTACGTCAATTAAATGTAAATAAATGATGAAACATTATTCTTTGTACTCAATTTAAAGTAGATTAACTTTAACAGATTTTTAATTGGATTGATTTATTAAGATATTGGACATTAATATTTAGAAGATTGCGAAGAACGACATTTTTACCCAATAAAAATTTATTTCATATTTCAACATTTTTATAGTAAACTTTTGCAGTAAATTTGCCTATATATTTGTGTCGCAAAAATGAAAGTGAACTAAGTCATATATTTTTTTGTTTTGAGATATTTCGACTTTTGTGTTGTATGTATTAAAAAATATTTTTTTATTATGTGATAAAACACTTACTCTTATAATATTTTCTGTGATTATAAAATTTTATAAACAGCTTGTAAGAAAAAATGCTTTTTAATATTTCAAATGATTTTCACCGTTTTCAAAATTAATGATAAATCTTGAAAATTATTTGAAACACAGAAATATTGAATTTTATTCAAAAATAAGTTAAAAAACAGCACATTTATTGATAGTTTATAATTATAATTATGTTCAATTAATTTTCATTGATATTCTCGTTTTTTTTCATGGTAGTGTTCCTAATTTTTGAAATCTCGGGAGCTTTAAAATATATATTCCTAATATTATTTTATATTATTATATAAAATTGATTTACTTGAACCGTTATTGATATAATAGAAGAATAAGTATTTCTTTTCTTTCTTGAAACAAAAATTTACCAGAGAGCAAATTATTAAGACCACTGTCAAAGTAAACATAAACGAATTCTGTTTAACGACAGAATTATCAGTGGCATTAAACAGTTTAATTTTCAACTATTTTTTCAAAATGGTTCCACATTAATACAATGTAGATTGATATAACACAAAGTGATAAATTCAATTTTTCAAAATTTTTACTGTGTCCACTTTCATAATTGCTAACACATTTATATATTTATTTTCAAGAATTCTGCGAGACTTTATACATTGGCTCATCGATTATAATCAATATTCGTATCGAGCACGTGAATCACGGATTAACTTAAAGTTCGAGATGAGATGCACGCACTGAACTCTATATAAACTGGAAAGCGCCATGCTGCTCAAGATGTGGTCAGACAAAGAGAACATTTGAATTATTTTGTTTCTTTCTGTTATAGATTTTTTTCACTGAACTTTGTCATGTGTATACTCATGTTTACTCTATACATATGTATATTAAAAATGGAGGCTTTCAATAAGCTTGTGAAGAAAAAAGATAAAACAATTTCACTGCCTCTCTTTGTCTGACTGCTCGCTTACACCACGCTTATATGAGAAAACACTTTCCAGTTTGTAGAAAATTCAGTGAATGCACGGTTCACCTTGAAGTCATCGCTTAGCAAAAACGTTCATCTGTGCTGACAGCAACGTGTAAACGGCCTTTAAATTGATCTCCTCCACTACTATTGACCCACGTCAGTGATCTAATTGCGGTACTGCTGCTACCACCGCCGCTGCGTTTCGATCCTTGCGGATAAATTGCGTTCGCCGTGCGGAATGGGATCCCTAATTCAGCCAATGCCTCGGAGGCTTCGTGGAAGTTAATCTATCCAGCGTTCCTTCGCTCGCCACCTGATGGAAAATGCACGAGAGCGGTGGCGTGAGCGTTCTCGTTGCCGTAAATGTTTTAACAAGCCTGAGTGCCACAGGGGTTACATTGCGGCGACAGTGGCCTCTTCGCGCCTAATCAGCTGAAAAATTTCTGACATTCCCACGTTTGACCTGTCTGTACTTGTTATTTGCTTCTGGTATCATTAACCTTACTGCAATGACATGATTCACTTGATAATATGAAAGGAAAAATCGAGAAATAAACGGCGATAGTGCACTTTCATTAATCCACGTGTGTACTATTTTATAAGCCAAAACTGTTTGTAAGATATTTTTCGTTCTATCATTCTTGGACACAAGTCTATCTAAAGAAAATTTATTTTAACTTTGTAATTTTTTTTTGTAATTTTTCTTTGTAATTTTAAGCGAGAACAAATTCCTCTGTTTTTTCTTTGTATTTTTCTGATTTTAATGTCTTTTAAATTTAACTCGGACACTTGACGCCAAATACTGCTACAAAAGATAGTTTTCGATACAATAAAATAAGAAAGAATAAATTAATTGCAATGTCAACCAGAAAAAAAGGGCAATCTTAATTTCAAAAATAATAATTAAATTCATGCTCGTTGCATCTCGTTTAGGTTACAAGAAACTCGTCTATGTCCGAGTTCTCGGAGGTATTTCAGTGGACGAGATTTGATACACGGAGAAAATTTTATATTAATTTGTGTAATAGGTACAATTTTAAATCACATTTTATATTATCGGTGGATCATCATGAGTTTATAGGATAAATTGTGGTACAACACAATAAAATTTGAAACTAACACTCACTTAACATGTTTCATCATTTGCTATAGTAAAAATTCATAAGTGCAAAGTTATAATTTTTATTGTGTATCATCATAAAATGTTATAATGCTCTTCTCAATTTTTACAATTTAGACAAATATAGGTTTTATTTTTTCTTATACTACTTTTTCTCTGAATCCTTCTCTTTTCCTTTTAATTAATTTTATTTATACTAAGTAATATTTTATTTATTATTTAACGGACAAAGTAAATAATATACAATTTTATTTGATCTAATAAAAATTTATACGTCTGCCTAGCTGGCCCCCCCCACTTAACCAAAATTTTATGAAAAAATTATATAATAATGCGCTATTTATGCGCTTTCCAAATCCACAAGAAAAAAATTTTGCGCTTATTTCGTTTAGCCAAAAAAAAATTTTTTATGTGGAGGGGCTGAGTAGACTGCCAGTGAGCCTCCCCACGGGTTAATAACAACCTATTCCAAAAATGAATTGTACATGATTTATGCGCTATTTATGCGCTTTTATATTAGAGTAATTTTGATTTTTGCGCTGCAGCCCTTAAGAGACTTCCCTCTTGGAGCAAACAGTAATATTTGCTTCCAAGTGCTTTAAAATTAAAAAATAATTATTTAATAATTATTTAACTAAGGAAAATATATCTTTGACTTATGCGCTATTATTTCCAAGTAATATCGACTTTTGCCCTGCAATCCTTAAGGGACTTCTCTCTTGACGACAGAGGCAATCCCCATAAAAAATCGAAAGGATCGTTATAACAATTATGTACGATTAATCTGCGATTTATGCGCTTTTACAACAACGCAGTTTCGATTTTTGCGCTGCAATCCTTAAAGGACTTCTCTTTTGACATCAGAGACATAATCGTCATAAAATGTCTCTAAAATGAAAAGGATCGTTAGAACAATTATGTGCGATTAATCTACGATTTATGCGCTTTTATAGCCAATCAGTTTCGATTTTTGCGCTTCAACTCATAAGCAACTTTATTTTTAAGATATACGGAGACATCCTCGCCTAATTAATCCAAAATTGTAGAATTTGATAAATTAAATATATACAATATATTTGATAATCTTTTATTATGAGAAAATAATACATTATTTATATTTGTATTGAATTTTGATAAGCATTCTGTAACAATCTTTTACATTCTTTAACATTTTTAGAACAGTTTTTATGTTTAATAATAAAAAAAAGTAATATATTGTATTTATAAAAATATTTATACTTCTTCTGTTACAGTATTCTATATTTATATATGTGTGTATGTTTATGTATGTTTTGGGTACAAAGTAATTTATTGTTATATACTGTATATTACAACTTGTATGTTTCCTTTGTAATTGGCTGGAAGCCTCTTTGGCTTATTTCTACAGTCATCGTATTCTATCCAAACATTGTTTTGGAAACTCGCAGCCGTGAAATGTCCTACAACTTCTTTTTCTAGTTTTCTTGTAAGTGCTGGTGGTTTAAAAATAATTGCTCCTCTTAAAGTAAAATTCGTTGGCATAAATGAGCAATGCATGGTTTTAGGTATTTTGCTTAATTCTACATCACTGTCAGTGTTGTAAGTATCATACACTTCTAATATTATGAATGAACCTGCAATGAAATTATTAAATATATAATACTATACATAAAATTGAAGGACTTGCTGCAACAGTGCTGCTAACATACATTTTCTCCGTTTTTACAAAATGTGAGTTGTATTATGGTAACGATAAATGTTAATTTCTTTTTCTATTACACTCTTAAATTTATGTGTATTATAAGACATATGTTATGTAGAACTGGACTTACATTCAATATATTCTTTTATTATGTAATACAATCCCTTATGTTTTAAGAAAATGTGTTTATAGTTATATATAAACATATAGTTTACTGAAATTAAGGAAAACTAATTTTTTTCAGTAAATTTTTTCTCAGTATACTAATTATAAATTAATATGTAAATAATTATATCTAATTATAATTAGATACAATGAAAATTCATATTTATATTTTCATATTACTTTTTCAATATTTCGCTACTTACCAATATCTGAAATTCCTGTTATTTGTGTTCCTGTACATTCATCATTTTCTTTCATATTTTTTTGGTGACAACAGTTGCATGTTGCAAACTACATATTTTTTCTTGAAAGCAACTATGTGTTTTCTTTATACCAATTGATTCGTCTCATTATTTTATGCATAAAAGTATTAAGGTAAGATTCCCAAAAATTGAATGTTTTACAAGATATTTTGTATTTTATGTCAAAATACTGTAATTTACAAGCCTCATAACTCGAAAAGTACTTAATGAAAAATAACTTCATTATAGTGTTTTGAAAAGCTCTTGACACCAGCTATTAGATTTTGGAATCAAAAATAGGGGTTTCTATTTAAAAAACCTAACCTAACTTGAAATGACCTTGAAGGTCAAGCTCAAGGTCAAATTGAAGGTCACCGTTGAATTCCACGTTGAAAATTACTTCAGAAATGACCTTGACCTTTTTCAAAAATACCTTACATGAGAAAATATTCAGCCGTCCCGGGACTTAATTGACACCCTGTATAGCTCAATGTTCTACATACAGTCGAAATTTTTGACTGTTGTTTGGCGGAGTAGTAGGTACAATCGGTACAATATTAACGAATCGAGCGTATAAACTTTTTGGCCTGCTTGTATTCTCACTGATGTGCGCATGCGTAGAAACGTATGAGCGGAACAAGATCTATAGAGAGAAGGTTACCTCAGTAAAACCGGTTGAGGGCGAGGGACGATGAAGTAAGGGGGGAGCTAGAAACAGCTTGATGGCGAGGGGCGATGAAGTAAGGGGAGAGCATGATGATCTCATCGACAAACAGTAGCTGTCTGAGATAGCTTCTGTTTGCCGATGAGATCATCATTGCCCCTTTTGCCGCTCGCCCCTCTCTGCATTTGCCCCTCTTGCCGCTCGTCCCTCTCTGCATTTGCCCCTCTTGCCGCTCGTCCCTCTTTGCGCATGAGGTAACCTTCTCTCTATAGATCTTGTGAGCGGAACACCAAGCCCCACAAATGTATCTCAAGCTTGCTATCCGCCAACGTACGTAGCATGACAGTGATCATTCCAGTATAATATATATAGAGAGTTCAGTGGTTTCGGCCGATTCTTGCAAGCAACGCCTATCCTTTTCCCCTTTACCTCAAGTCCTTAACAAGGAGTTATCGAATTTGAAACGTTTACATGATTTTGACGTAACTTTTACTATGGCAACATTGCTTATTACACATAGATAAAATAATTTTTGTGAAACCGGCGCTCAAGTTATATTTTAAAGTGGGAAGAGTTAATTTTTACTATGGTACGCAGTAAAAATTTATTCAATATACATTTTTTACTCTTCTTTGCAATACTAACTTATATCCAGCAAGTTTTTGCTTTGTAACATAAAAATTTGTATTATGAAAAAGTATAAAATTGCATTGTTTTGTTTTTAAATCATGGTTATAGCATTTAAACTTATAATTCCTTGATGATCCGCAGCTACTGCAACATTATAATAATTTTTTATATAAAATATTCTCCGTGTACAATTAGAACTGTCTTCAGAAACACATTGTGGTCTACACGCAAGGAAAAGTGAAATAAATCAGACCTTTTTTGTGATGGCGCTTCTCGGTTGTATTGAACGATGAATCGGAAACGAAAGGAAAAAAACAGGTTATGACAGAACAATCATTGGTTTTAAAGGTATTATCGGCACTGCAGTTTCCATTTGCTCGCCACATCACTTTACGACGCGCCCGCGAAACAGCCTTATGGTATTCGCTCTTCCACTGAAAGAAAAGAACGAAAGAAAGAAATAACGAACGTCGTGTCGGATAACGTATCGTAAAGGATGAAAGAGAGAGAGAGAGAGAGAGAGAGAGAGAAAGGGAAAAAAAGACAGAAAAATATCTTCTTTTGCAGAAATAAATCTGAATAATTGAAATCTGACCGCGCGCGCGGTTGACCTGCCGCATCATGTTGTGAATCGATCTAATCGACGGTCATCTTGTTTCTTCCCACAATATGACTTACATTCCTTCGTCTCTTCTTTTATCTGTTTTTTTGTGTATTTGTTCTCGCACTTGTCACCGAGTACTTTTTCTATGAATATTAATAAATATTGATGTTTTATATTCTTTACATGAGGTTTAGGTGATCCTTAGAATTATGCTTTACAATTTTTGTGCTTATTATTTTAAAAGCTTTTGCATAAATATTACTGCAATAATAAATATATATATAATAAAAAGTTTATTTTTAAACATTATGTTATTCCTCTTCAACCATAAATTAGCTTGAGCAAACTATCCAAAAATGTATTATATGAAAAAACTGCTTTAAGTATATTTTTATACAGGATGAACAAAATAAAACATTACAAATTTTTATTTTGAAAAATATTGTTTTTTAGAGAAAATTATTTTATACAAAAATTGCAGAATTCTAAAGCTCGTATCAGACTACGTATTGAAGATTGAAAATTAAAGATTGAAATTTGACCAATTGAAACAAAAGGAGCTAAAAGTTCTTTGTCCTGATTGGTCAAATTTCAATCTTCAATCTTTAATCTCAATCTTTAATGTGTAGTCTGACATGGGCTTAAGGATGGCGTAAGATAATATTTTAAAGAAATTTGTAGGTGACGGTTTTCAAGATCATTTCAAGCTCAACTTAATTTTTTAAAATAGAAACGAATATTTTTATATCGGAATATACATATAAAAGATTATTTAAAATCTCTCTTAAAAATTTCTTTTAAAGCCAATAGTTTAGAAGATCCGTGTATCTTGTAAGTAAACTGAACAAAGTTCGAAAGTGCTAATTATGCAAAATGCTAATCTACCTAACCTAACTTATTTAAGCTTGAGAGTCTCAATCGAACAAGTTTAAGATTCTGCCATTTTTTATTTAAAACTATTTTCTTTAAAAACAATATTTTTTGATAAAGTATTAATTCTTTAAAGTTTATTATATTGTTTTTTTTTTCTTATTTATTATATTAATTTCGTAAATTTTATTGTATCGTTTATTTTCTTTTCTTGTTCACTCTTGATGATAAATAAATTTTCTTTTTGATTTGTAGAGTGCTTTTTGAATAGTATTCATCATAAAAGATCCCGCACCAATCTTATGAGATTTAAGTTCCCAGTCAATATTACTCATTTTGTGAAATATTGTAATCCTTATCTTCCGGAATAAAAATGTCAATAGACACAAGTCTGGAAAATTAATAGTTTAGCTGATATCAGCTCCTAAAGTTGAACCTTAGAGAGATTTTGTTGTACATATCTATATGTGTGAGTGGTTGTGGGTGTGGATACGAGTGAGTGAGGCTGCAGGTATGGATGGGTGTGATGGTGAGGGAGTATTGGTGAGTATAGATATGAATAAGTAAAAAAAAGTGGTGTATATTACCCATTACAACCTCCATTCACAAGATCTATAGAGAGAAGGTTACCTCAGGAAAACCGGTTGTGGGCGAGGGACGATGAAGTAAGGGGGGAGCTAGAAACAGCTTGATGGCGAAGGGCAACGAAAGAAGGGGGGAGCTAGAAACAGCTTGATAGCGAGGGGCGATGAAGGAAGGGGAGAGCATGATGATCTCATCGACAAACAGTAGCTGTCTCTCTCTTTCAAAGTTCTTCCTTTTCTAACTATTTCTAACTCTGTCACTCGCTCTCATTATTGACTTTCATGTGTCAGTTTAAGAGGTTATATAGTAAAAATCAAAGGTACGTATATTAATTATTTTGTCTGTTATTTCCCTTAACATATTCAAATGAACAAAACCGAAGAAATAATTTAACCCACATAACCTAAACAATATTTTTTTTATCTAAATACATACAATTTTTATATTTTATTAGCAAATATTTGAAAATTGTTAACACTTTGTAAATTTTATCATATAAAGAATTCACATTTGCAATGTTGAAACATATATTACAATTTCATTATTTAAGTTTGTATCATAATAAATTTGTGTATGATGCTTTTTATATTACCCTAGAATTGTACTTACATTTATGAATTTCAGTTACAATTTCTTGACAATTTTTGAGATTTTCACAATTAAATATAAAAAATAAATTTCTTTATAGTATTTCTTTTGTAAATAATGCATATAAACAGTAAATATTATTTTAAAAATAATTTTTAAATATGTACTATTTTTTTTTTTATTTTACTACTTTACAAATGATGTTTTTTGTGTATATCCCCAAATTATATTTTATTTTCATTGATATTACAGTCTAAATACGAGTACAAAGCAATTTGTATCACAAATGCATCTGTTGCAGCGATATTTAACATTATAAACGTTAAATATCTAGCGCTATAATTTGCAATATATGTAATTTATAGCGCCTTTCTAATTTACTTTTCAATTTTTATTACGCAATTTCCAATGCTATCAATATTTTACAAAATAAAAGTATTTTTTCGATAAAAACTCAAAGCATTTCTATATTAAAGGAGCGAGAGAGAAAACACTAAAGCGTGCGAGAGAGACAGCTACTGTTTGACGATAAGATCATCATTGCCCCTCTTGCCGCTCGCCCCGCTCAGCATTTGCCCCTCTTGCCGCTCGCCCCGCACAGCATTAGCCCCTTTTGCCGCTTGTCCCTCTTTGCGCATGAGGTAACCTTCTCTCTATAGATCTTGCTTCATTCATCCCCCAACACCTTCAACTATACATAAAAAAATTAAAAATCCACATTTTTTATGCTGAACAAGCTTAATCAACCCCTATAGATAAGAAATAATTATGTTTACCCTTATTCACTCTCTGCTATCCTCAACAACTCCCTACGTATGAAAAAATAAAAATTTAAGATTAAGATTTTTTTGGAATATACTAACCGACGGCAACATTAATCCACCCACGCTTACACTTTCACACACTACGCTTGGTAGTGGCTAAGCTACCCTTAACCACTTACCCTCCACTAAACTACTGATTTTTCAAACATGTGTGTCCATTGATCGGGACCTATAGAAGTTGTTTAGGATCGTTGAACATAAAAAAGTGTAAAATTTTAATTTTTTTATATGTGGAAGGTTGTTGAGAGTGGCAAGGGATGAGTGAGGGTAAATATAATTATTTTGTACCCATAAGAGTTAATTAAGTTCATTAAGCATCGAAAAATGTGAAAATTTTTTTGTATCCATTGACATTTTTGTTCAGGAGAACGAGAATTACAACATTTCACAAATTTTCCAATTTTAATCGGGAACTCAAATAATATAAGATTGGTACGCGATCCTTTTTGTTACTTTATGTTTTTTTTTTTAAAGTGTAATTTTGGTCAACAGCTCGATTAAATAGTGAAAACTGATACAAGTAGAAGTGTCCGTATTCTTTTGAGCGCCACTGTATATCCCATTTCATCGGAATAAAAAGCATAATAAACATTTTGCGTTTCTACTTACTTTAGTATCCATTTCCGATTTAACATTACGCTTTCACAAAAAAGCTGGATCTAGCGACCAGGTCTACACTCCAACCAGGTCTACACTCCAACAAAAGAAAGAAACGAGCAAAATTGCAATTGCGAGAGCGGTCTATCGAGAAAATTTTTACACGAAAAGGAGGAAACAACGTAATATAACACGGGTGCAAGATATATACGAGAGGCGAACAGAAAGGAGGACGAACGCGAACGAAGATAAAAGAAAGGCTCGATACGGCGCGGCTCGGAGGCCTTTTTGTAAGCTCTCTATACTCTTCTACTCTCTCATCCGAGCGTCGTGCTACGTGTTCAGAAGTCACGAGCAACCAGCGACTGTTCTCCGGCAGTTTCGTTTCGTTCCGCTCGAATCCCGAAGGGAACAAGAGCTTCTCACTCGCTCGCGCAATCTTCACTTCCGTTACCATCAACGAAGGATATATTCTTTAGTTTAGAAATACATATCTTGCACATCCTAGTGCATCTCACACGATGCGGAGCTATGCTTGGCCCTTCCTTTCCTCCTCTCCCTCTTGCTCTCATTCGTCGTCATGTCCTCGTAAATTGGATAAAAGCGAGTCTTTGTCGATCATATGAGATGAAAAACTTTGATGATACGATGAATGCATTTACGTATGCAGAACGCAAACTGATCACATATAGCGCTCATTGCGCTGCATGTTTTCATTACGAATGACATCGTCTTTCTTCTGAAAAGTTTATTTATTTTGATCCCGTGCGCATCAAGACACGTGTAATTTCGGTTTAACGTTACCGTGTATTAAGGTCCATTTACACTAATCCATTTCGTATCCGTATCGTATCCGTACCATACATGGATGCTAGATTCGATTCTATATGATTAAATGCAAGTATTTACACCAGCGCTCGGAATTAGTTGCACATTTCGGGCCAATTACCGAGACAACGCCTCTTGTTCTCCCACCACCGCCCGGCCGCTGGCGGCCGAGCCGCCGACAGCTCTGGTTCAGGAGCGTTTTATACATATAAGAAATAGGCTGGGTTGTTGAGGCACCTCTCAGAAAATAGTAATATTTTCTTCGCTACATAAATAATGTTTATTTTCATTAATAATTAAATATATATATATTATGTATTAATGAAAATAAACATTATTTATGTAGCGAAAAAAATGATACAATTTCCTGAGAGATGCTTAAACAATCCAGCCAATTTCTAATATAAAACGCTCCTGAGCCAAAGCTATCGGCGGCTCGGCCGCCAGCGGCCGGGCGGTAGTGAGGGAACAAAAGGCGTCGTCTAGGGAATCGGTCCGAAATGTGCAACTAATTCCGAGCGCTGATTTACACTATTTCGTATCCATATCAGTATCTGTACCTACATCGCAGATATCGTTGGCGACGATATTTTCACAGAACGGACGGAATTGAACGTACTGACATGTACGGACAAGTATAAATACGCTTCCGTGTAGCGTTCAGGTTTTTGAATCTTATTTTGCATCAGTCCGCAATATCGAGAGCACTCTTTTAAAATATTATCAAAAAATAGACAATAAAAAATTAATTGAATTAGTGCGAGAACACGTCGAATTATATAATTTTTCTCATTTAAAATATCTTGATGGAAATTATAAAGAAAAAGTGCGAAAGAGTATTTTTCAAGAACTTGATCAATCAGGTAATTTTACTTATGATCAGTGTCGCCCAGCATGCATATTCTGAGCTCACACGCATACAACGGAGACCACGTCCGTGTGCGCTCGGCTGTTCGGATAATAGAAGAGAGCAGACCGTCTTTTCTCTTGTTCCTATTGAATCGACTGTCAGCGTATAAATGGTATACTTATTATTTCAGTTATTATCGTATAAAATACAAAATTTAGATACCTATATGTTCAATATATGTGTTGTGGACTCGCCTACAGTCGAGTCTGGGAAGGGGTCGCGCGAGTGAGATACGAGAGACAATAAAAGAGACAAAAAAGATAGGACGGACTTTTTTAGAGACTTTTTGATTATTAGTTTCCACTTTATCTAATGTATTTTATGTGTGACTACAATAAATA
The DNA here is from genome assembly GCF_040581485.1 of Linepithema humile. Taxonomy (NCBI): domain Eukaryota; kingdom Metazoa; phylum Arthropoda; class Insecta; order Hymenoptera; family Formicidae; genus Linepithema; species Linepithema humile. Next base: position 12,206,980 of record NC_090131.1, read on the forward strand.
ACATTTCAAGTTATAACATATTGGCGACGAGGATAAACATTGATACAGACGGAAAATAAATCCAAGAAAGAGAAATCACGGTCTAAGAAATAATATAACCTAGAAATGACAGACGTAACGGCAAAGACAGTCGTAGGAACCGTAGGATCGGTTTCCGAGTTCGTACCAGGTTCGGCAGATTCGTGGAAAGTGAACAATTAGGATTTTATTTTGAGGCGAACGACATCACTTCAGAAAACAAGAAAAAGGCAGTTTTTTATTCAGCATGCGGCAAGGTAACATACGCCACACTACGGTCACTGGCTACTCCTAGAAAACCGAGCGATTTGACATTTAACGAGGCCATCACACTGTTGTCCGAACACTTCAACCCACGACCCAGTAAGTTTGTGCAAAGATTCAAATTTAATCGCCGGGATCAACTGCAAAATGAGACGTTGGCAGACTACTTAGCGGAGCTCAGGAGGTTAAGCGAACACTGCGAGTTCACGGATTTGGAAGAAATGTTATTGGATAGATTGATTTGCGGAATGAGAGATGAGCGACTTCAACGAAGACTGTTGGCTGACGCTGACCTTACGTTCAAGAAAGTAAAAGATGCAGCGTTGGCAGACGAGTCAGCGAACAAGAACATCTCGGAATTGAAAGCAAATTATAACACTGGTCAGCAGGTGGAAAGCACAATAAATAAACAACAGGAAAGCAAAAAACGACCGTGTTTCAGATGTAATGGGAGTCACCTCCCAGAAACTTGTACACACATTCAGACAGAGTGCAGATACTGTAAAAAAATTGGTCACATCGAAGGAGCTTGTTTCAAGAAAAAAAAAGATGGAAAGAAAGATTCATCCAACAAATGCAAAGGACAAAAGAAGAAAGAGACATCAAAATGCCATCATACAGAAGAGGATAATGAAGAAAGCAGTTCGGTTAGCTACCTATTCAACGTATCTGCACGTGAAACTACCGACAAACGAACAGCATCGGTAATGATTGAAGGATTTCCGGTAGAAATGGAGATTGATTCAGGAGCTGGACACACTATCATAGGTCGAGAAACGTTTAACAGAATATGGCCTGCCGGTAAGAAGCTGGAAAGTTCCAAAGTAATCCTCCGAACTTGGTCGAAACAACAACTGGAAACCTTGGGGGAGTGCAAGGTCAAAGTACAGTTCCGAGGTATCAAATCACAGCTGCGGCTGATGATCATGGCAAACAACGGACCAAATCTGCTCGGGCGGGACTGGTTCGGAACACTGGGGATCTCGGTAAGCGGAACACATTGGGTGCAAGAGGAGGCTCTGCCACCGGCGTTAGAGCAGTACAAAGAAGTTTTTCGCCAAGAATTGGGACGTTATAGGGGAGCGCCCATCAAGATCGTATTAGACGAGGGGGCAAGACCAATTTTCAGGCGACATCGTGCGGTTCCGCTAGCTCTGCAAGCGAAAGTGGAAGCAGAATTAACACGAATGGTAAAAGAAGACGTATTAGAACAGGTAAATCAATCCGATTGGGCAACACCCATCGTCCCGGTGCTGAAGCGAAACGGAGACATCCGTATCTGCGGCGACTACAAGGGCACGGTGAATACCGTTATCAAAACAGATGTCTATCCCCTACCGACTATAACCGAAGGTCTGGCGATATTGGCTGGAGGAAGAGTCTTCACCAAACTTGATTTAGACCGGGCATATACACAAGTACGTGTGGACGAGGAGTCGTCGAAGATGCTAACACTGAACACCACCAAGGGCTTGTTTCGGGTAAAAAGGCTTCCGTTCGGAATCTCGTCAGCTCCGGCATGTTTCCAAAGACTGATGGAAACCATCCTCGGGGGACTGGAAGGAATCATCGTTTATTTAGACGACATTCTAATCGCAGGTCGGTCGGTAGATGAACACTGGCAAAGAGTACAAGAAGTTTTGAAGCGTTTCGTAGAGGTAGGGTTGCGTATAAATAAAAATAAGTGCGCATTTGCAAGACACTCTGTCGAATTCCTGGGTTTCAGAATAGACGCCGAGGGAGTGCACCCTACGAACGAGAAGGTTCGAGCAATAAAAGAAGCGGCACCACCGAGAAATAGAACAGAACTAGAGTCGTTTTTAGGCTTGATGAATTTTTATGAACGATTTATGCCAAATAAAGCGTCGGTCGCAGGACCTCTCTACGAACTACTGTCGAAGAAGACGACCTGGGTATGGGGTTCAAGACAGGAACAAGCTTTCCAGCAATCTAAGGAGTTGCTAACGACGGACAGGGTGCTGACACATTACGATCAAACATTGCCTTTATTGTTAGCGTGCGATGCGTCACCTTACGGCGTGGGGGCAGTGCTATCCCACAAGCTACCAAATGGATCAGAGGCACCGATTGCGTTTGGCTCAAGAACTCTGCAGACAAGCGAGAAAAACTACGCGCAAATCGACAAGGAGGCTCTGGCGATAATGTTTGGACTCAAAAAATTCCACAGATTCATTTGGGGACGCCCGGTAACCATCCTGACAGATCACAAGCCGCTGTTGGGGCTGCTAAAACAAGGAAAAGCCGTGCCAGAAACATTATCGCCTCGAATGCTCAGATGGAATTTGATTTTGGGCAGCTACAACTTTGTGTTGAACTACAGGCCAGGAAAAAAACATGCGAACGCGGATACTTGCAGCAGATTGCCATTGCCCGGAGAGGAGAGAAGTTTCCCGGAACCGGCAGACGTGCTTCTCCTGGAAGAAGCGTCGACAGGATCACCATTAACCGCTAAAAACATCGAACAGGCGACGTCAAAAGATCAAGTACTGGCAAGAGTCCGAAGAGCAGTCCTGCACGGAACTATCGAAGAACTTCCTAATGAACCGGATTACATACCGTGGAAGCATAGAAACGGATCTCTATCAGTATTGCGAGGCTGTCTGCTGTGGGGTAGCCGCGTGATAGTTCCAAAAGTTTTGCGAGCTGCCGTCCTGGGGCTTCTTCATAAAGTACATCAAGGTATAAACCGAACAAAGGCTATCGCCCGCAGCTATGTCTGGTGGCCGGCGTTGGACAAAGACATCGAAGAAATGATCGGTAACTGTGCAGCGTGTGTACAGACGAGGAAAGAACCCCGAAAGGCGGAACCGGTGAGTTGGGCACCGTCTGGGAAACCCTGGTCACGCATTCACGTCGATTTTGCGGGGCCCATAATGGGACATACTTTTTTAGTCATGGTCGACGCCCACACGAAATGGCCGGAGGTCAAAGAAACTGGAGGGTCAATGTCAGCCAACACCGTGATAAAAGGCTTCAGAGAAGCTTTTGCAACTCACGGTATTCCAGACGTAGTCGTATCGGACAATGGTACCGGGTTTGTGGCAGTGAGGTAAAGGAGTACCTTCAGAAGCACGGAATAAAATTCATTCAAACAGCACCGTACCATCCCGCATCAAATGGACTAGCGGAAAGAATGGTTCAAACACTGAAACATCAACTGAAAAAAATACCTGCGCGAGAGTGGCAAGTAGGATTGGCAAACATCTTGCTGGCACTAAGATCGACACCGGGTGCTACAACAGGAAAATCACCGGCGGAGCTACTAATGGGGAGACGACTGCGTACACTTTTGGACAAATTCCACCCCGAAACGAGCCAAAATTTCGAAGAGAAAGGAGAAGAGAAGCCTTGGCTGCAGAACAGAAAACTCTCAGTATCCGATGACGTATTATATCAAAATTTTGGCAGAGGCCCTAAATGGGAGTCTGGGAAGATTGAAGAAATCAATGGCTCACGAAACTTTACAATCAAAACACCGGACGGGGACCAAAAGAAACGTCACTTAGATCAGATCATCCGAAAACCGGTCGCAGCCACCACCGTCGAGTCGATACCGGAGTCCACAGTACGATCGCCGAGTCATTTGAACATTCAGACCAGAAACACACCATCAGTCTCCGAACTGGCAAATTCGAGTAAGGAAGGACTACTTGAAGAAGATCACCAGGCGGGGACTCCTCAGCAAGCTCATGCAGAAGCATGGGGCACGGCAGTTGAAGATGAAAATCCGTCAGAGATAACAGAAAAGCAGCTGGAAAAGGATTACGGAAAGCAGACACAAGAACCTCGCCGTTCGGGCCGTATCCGTAGGCCCGTGAACCGCCTCAACTTGTAAGGGGAAGGAGTGTTGTGGACTCGCCTACAGTCGAGTCTGGGAAGGGGTCGCGCGAGTGAGGTACGAGAGACAATAAAAGAGACAAAAAAGATAGGACGGACTTTTTTAGAGACTTTTTGATTATTAGTTTCCACTTGATCTAATGTATTTTATGTGTGACTACAATAAATAACATTTCAAGTTATAACAATATGTGTATATGTATATAATATGTGTTTGTTTACAAACATTCCGACGACGCAGACCACACATCAGTGTAGTGTGTTATTAGCAAACAAATACGTGTACATGGACATTAGGCCGATAATGTCAATTTCATTTTTAGTTCCATCGAAATGATGGCGCTTTCGTTGGAGTTTGGCTGTCATTCCAGCATCCTCTTAATAAAATTTTGTAACACACATGTTACAAGTATAATTAAATCAACATATCAGGTTTGGCTTAAATTCGGCGGTTATAAATTCGAAAACGTTGTATTAAAATATCAAACGTATTTTCAATTACCCTTCAAGCACATGACAAGTGATAATTAAAAATTCTTTTATCGTCATTATCTAAATGCTTTCCGAGATATGATTTAAGAAAATACGGCTTTAAAGGAAAAGCTGCGTCACACCAATTATAACATAAGGTGCTTCAATTCTAGTAGGAAGGCAGGCGGAAACCAGGCAGGAATGTATCATTCGGAACATTTAATGTTTTCTCTTCAAATCTTCTTTCCTGCAGAATGTACCAAAATGTTTCCATCACTGTTCTTTCCGTATGCTACAACATCAACCATGATAAATTTATGATGGGCGTCGACAAGAACCATCAAAACAATTAAAAATAATTTTTTATTCTGACCCGCTGTTAGACGTGCTTGAATAATAACATGCTTGTGTTCAGAACACCTAAGCAATTCAAAAAATTTCATATCTCCCAGAATTCTTTTGCAATTTCTTTCCATTTTTCTTGTGTTGGTAGCATGGCATGACTTCAAGCATTAATTCATCGACGATAGCTCTGTTTCAATAATTATTTTCCAAACTGTTGTGACTCCAAGATAATAACTAAATGAAATTGTTTTAAGGGAGTCTCCTGTTACTAAAAATCTGAAATATTGAATTAAAGGTAAATATATACATTTTATGTCACACCTCACCGATTTTGTCGCCATTTAGATGTGTTGTAGGGGAGGTTATATTCTGAGTAAATCCCCACAAAAATCAAATAGAGGACGGCATTGGTTTAGAAGATATAACAAATTAAAGTTTCACAATTTTAATGCTTCTTTAGTTATTGTAAACTGATATTACGAACAGTGAAGTGAATAATCTATTATTTGATTACAAGAATCCGTCTACAACTTTCACGCGTGGGCTCCGTCCCTCTTCCTGCTCCCATCCTAAAAATTCTAACTTAATCCAAACCTAATTCTTGTTAGTTAATTGAAATTAGGTTTGAGTTAGATTAGGTAAGGTTAGATTTATGTGGGGGTGCAAGCGGAGGGGTAGAGCGAACGTAAAATTACACCACATTTTTCGTCATCTTTTATGTCTGCATTGTTCATATTTCGCAGCATTACACATAAAAAACATTCACTCACGATTTAAATCGATAACTGCTTCACACCGTAAATATTTAATGTGTCCATGAATAATTTTTCGATAAACGAGAAAATCTAATAATTTATTGCTATCCTCCCACTTTTAAAAATCTTAGTCCATATTCCTTTAATATAGCAAAAAGCAAAATTTTTTCAATTGTCCAGGAAATTGAATTAAATGAAATAATGGAGCAACAAAGGCAATCACAAATATACAATAATAGACATTATTCAAATGTTTTTTGTTGGAACACAGAACCCAGTCAACAAAATGTTAGCAGCCTGCTGGCAGTTTGCGAGCAGATTCGCTCAGAACTTGGCAGCAAATACGGTACCATCTATGTCCGCATTAAGCTCGTGTTCTGTTGGCAGAATCTGTCGACATAGGTTGACAGCAGATTGGCGGCAGAAAACAAGCAGGATCTGCGCAGTGTAATTTGGTGTTAGATTGTCGGCAGAAATCGAGCAGAACCTACCGTCACAATTTAAATGGAATAGTGGCATTTAAATGCTTCATTACAATTTTACATTTCTCGTTTCGCTTATTAAAAGTAGTAAATGAGATATGCAAAGTATATAATATATATTTGCTTTATTAGGACAAAAAAAATACTTATGTTTTAATAACTTTATTAGGCAAAATCGGGCAATATCGGGTCAACTCGTGGCGCATTTTCAATTTCAAAAATCAGTTTGATATTCTGAATCTCTTATGGGGATTGTATCAGATTATTGTATTAAACTGATAAGCTTCATTAAGCCACTGGCCACACTTTATATACACTGTAGATAAATTTTGAGTACGAGTTTATATATGAAGAAACACGCCGCATAGCGGTAAACAACATCAAATTGCACTGCACAGATTTTGTTCGATTTCTGCCGCCAATCTGACATCAAACTGCGTTATACAGATCCTGCTCGATTTCTGCCGTCAATCTGATATTAAACTGTGTTGCGCAGGTCCTGCTCGGTTTCTGCCGCCAATTTGCTGTAATAATTCCGAGCAAATCCTACTCGGTTTCTGCTACTGATCTGCTGTCAAATTATGTCAGCAGATTTTGTAACATTTCTGCTGACATTCTGCTATCATCATCTGATGTAACAGTTTTTGTATACAATCTGCAGTCTTTCTGCTGACAAAAATTTGTAGCAGATTGGCAATATCTGTTCGAACAGACTTTGCTGGAAATATTGTTTTTTGCACCTAGCTGATATTGATTTCTATCTTTCTATTGTTTGATTAGGTATATTCCAAAAAATGTTATATAAATGAAATATTATAAATATATCTTATCTAAAAAAAAAAAGAAATTGTTTATATTGTTCCAATGTTATTTTAATATTTTAGTACTTTGCAATAGCGAAGCCAACGCGCACAAGCGCGCGCGCGCGTGCACAGAATAAAAAATTATTATTAATATGAAAATATTTTAAATAATATGCGATTTCTGCTTTTACGTCTTTCTTGTTGTAGTAAAAAATCAAAAATCGAGTACGCATCGTATAAAATCAATAAAAGAATTTCCGGAAAAGGCGAGGAAACACGATAATACGAGATAAACCCAGCAGCGTATAGGGAATAGACATAGTGTGATTAATCCATCTTCTCGTCGTTGGATGTATCGGACAATGCACTTATTTAAGTCGAAAGAAACAAGATAAAGTCAGACATGCGTTAAATCCAAGCCGAAAGGCTGCGAGTGATTTCAGAATATCAACAGTTTTTGGGAATGTGAGAAATGTCACGATGGAAGAAATAAATATACCAAAGCTTATTGTATCAATATGTATGAATCAACGAAAAATTTGTTTTATATTTTTAATGTTTTATTTTAATATTTTGATTGAAAATATAGTAATATATTCTTTTTTTAAATCGTGTAACGCGCGCGCGTACATACAACGTATGCAAGTGACTTTTTGCAAATTATTTTGTGCACTTTTTGTTATACATATAAACAGTATGTGAACTTTAACTATTCTCGTAACAAACGAATTTCCGCAGTACGTTGTTTGTTAAAAATAGTATTCATACAAAAAACATATGACATTTGTCGTTGTCTCATATTTTGACGTTCGATTAACACATACAAAAATATGCACATTTTAAAAGTGTATATAAAATTTGTTGTTTCATACAACAGCACATAAAATGCTTCTAAAACATTAAACAAATAATTTTTCTGTTCATGCACAAAAATAATGCATTTTTACTTTAAAGTTCTTTTTCTTTTTTTAATACTTTATTAATCTTAATCGTTTGTTAAATTGCTGTAAGAAAATGCTGCATATGTAACCAAATAGTATGACAGTACGATTATTAATTTATTAGATACAGTTAATTGAAAATTGCAAACATCGATGCACTGGTTGGAACGTTCAAAAACATCCATAATGAAGTGTGGATTTATAATCAACACCTTAATGCAGAAAATGCGTTTTCCAATTGCATGTTATATTAATGTAATGGATGCAATACGTTGTCCACAATTTAATAACGTGACATCCACAATATTATAGTCATCGATATGATTTTCACGATTAAATGATTACAGCGGCACACTGTTTGAAAGATCACATATACGCAATATATTTATAACCTACTGCGGATGCATTACAGCTTTTGCATTAATTTTTTATTACATTATATATTAACACAATTAATGAAAAAAAATAAAAATATTTATATCAACCGTGGAAGCATTATATCTCCTATATCTCCTAATGTGTGATATGAGTGTGATATGATATAGTGTTAGGTATGAGTTATTTAAATATGGACAAATTTTTAAAAAGTTAATTTAAATTTATTTTTAACATATTATACAAATTTAAAATTCGTATTCTTTATATTTACATCGGTTTTACTTTAAATCTTTATTTACATCTGCAAACTGTTGTAAATCCGTAAAAAATTATATTTATTGTCTTTCAAAACACGTTTGCATCACTTTTAAAATAAACAAAACTCGTGCACAAGTTCTACGAGAAAAATAAGCGCAGACTAAACGTAAAAATTCCATACATCTATGTACTACTATAGTATTTAACAAGACTTCAAATATTTGACACACTGATATCTTAGCTTTCGCGCGATGTACTTTTTGTGTAGATTGCAAGTTTTTATAGATAAAATAAGTAAATGCTGATAAAAGCTTTACATGCGAATTGATGTAACAAGATGCGGTAACTACAGGTGGCAAGCAGAGAACTACGATATCGACGTTGGCGCTTGCATCCGTTCTTTCAACAGTAAAGAAGACTGCGGCAAGGCTTACCATTCACTTGCCTGTTCCACTTACCGTGTTCGCATGCGCTTCAGATAACGCAATCGCTATCGCTTTTGCCCTATCTACACCGAAGGATAATCCTACTTGTGGCTCATCCGACCACTTTCGCTCGTCTACACTAAGTACAATTTTAGTGTTGTTATATTGGTACCGTTGACTTCAAAACCGGTAATAATTTCAGTACCTAGCCTATAAAACAAACTTTCATCCGATCTGAGGTAACCCGAATTGTTATTCTGTTCGACAGAAGATTATTTTTTATAGAAATATCTTTGCTTTTTATATGCAAATATTCTGATGAGTGATTTGCTTTTTTGAGTTGGTACGATTGGAAACCAACTTCAGTATGATTTTCGGTCGTCTACATTACTCGCTCGGATGAGCCACAAGTAGGATTATCCTTCGGTGTAGATAGGGCATTTGAAAGCAAAGCAATTTCAAATTTCAACATAAAAATGGCGATAACTCGAAAACAACGCATTTCCTGACCTATGTTCATATCATTTTTTTTTCTTGTTTTTGGGTCCCCATTCATTTCCCGAGTGATTGACCTTGACTTATGGAACACCTTATACAGGGTGGGCCATTTTAATCTATGCACCCAAATTTCTCCGTAAGTAAGCCAAATACAGAAAAATGGTTCAGACAAAAGTTGTTTAGGACAATGGGGGTCACCTATTTGTGCTAGTGACTTTGACCTTGAAGTCAATTTTCAAGGTCATTTAAAGGTCAGAGTTATTTTTTTAAATAGAAACCCCTATTTTTGATTCCAAAATCTAATAGCTGGTGTCAAGAGCTTTTTAAAACACTATAATAAAGTTATTTTTCATTAAGTACTTTTTGAGTTATGAGGCTTGTAAATTACAGTATTTTGACATAAAATACAAAATATCTTGCAAAACATTCAATTTTTGGGAATCTTACCTTAATACTCTTATGCATAAAATAATGAAACGAATCAATTGGTATAAAGAAAACACATTGGTTTTAAAAAAAAGTATGCAGTTGCATGTTGCAAACTACATATTTTTTCTTGAAAGCAACTATGTGTTTTCTTTATACCAATTGATTCGTCTCATTATTTTATGCATAAAAGTATTAAGGTAAGATTCCCAAAAATTGAATGTTTTACAAGATATTTTGTATTTTATGTCAAAATACTGTAATTTACAAGCCTCATAACTTGAAAAGTACTTAATAAAAAATAACTTCATTATAGTGTTTTGAAAAGCTCTTGACACCAGCTATTAGATTTTGGAATCAAAAATAGGGGTTTCCATTTAAAAAAATAACTCTGACCTTTAAATGACCTTGAAAATTGACTTCAAGGTCAAAGTCACTAGCACAAATAGATGACCTTTATTGTCCTGAACAACTTTTGTCTGAACCATTTTTCTGTATTTGGCTTACTTACGGAGAAATTTGGGTGCATAGATTAAAATGGCCCACCCTGTATATTCAATATATGGTATACAGGGTGATTCAAAATAACCTGATGTCCTTGCAATGCCATATTCTTGAGCGAATTCTGAGACGATTTTTCCTTTTACAAAATTTTGTCCAAAGCTTAGTTTTCGAGTTATAATTGAAAATAGATAGCAACTTACAAGTTTGGTACAACGGGCAGGCAGGGACGCGCAACGTATAATGAGACTGTCAAGTGTTTACTATCGTCTCATGATGCATTACATCGTCTCTGTCTGTCTGTTGTATTGGACTCGTAAGTAGCAAACTATTTTCAATTATAACTCGAAAACTAAGCTTCGGACAAAATTTTGTAAAAGGAAAATTGTCTCAGCATTCGCTCACGAATATGGCATTGCAAGGACATCAAGTTATTTTGAATCACCCTGCATGTATATAATAATTAATTAATTAATTAGTTAATTTAATATTTATCACACAAGGATAAAAATAAGGAAAACATATGACATTTTTTTTCAGTGTTATATATACTATTATATGAATATTTTTTAAATATTATTTTGTCATATTTAGTTCATATTTATTTGAATCTTGTATATTCCTATTTTGTCTCGTACATTATTTTGCAGCTTTGCGAAATTTCAGTCGAGGAAAGAAGCGTGAGCGTCGTTTGTTTACAAATTATCACATGCACATATACACACAGATCACGCGTCAGTGTAATGAGTTACCAGTCCAAACAAATACGTATACACGGATATTATGCCGATAATGTCAATCTCATTTTTAGTAATCAATCTCATTTTTCATCGAAATGATGGCGCTTTCGCGTTGGAGATCGGCTATTACTTCAGGATCCCCTTAATGTAAAGTGATTACGAATGGACATTTAAATAAAAATCAAATAAAAATATTTTACTAGTCATTTAATTAACTGAATCACCAACATCTAACATTAACAATCAAGTGCTTGAGGTCTATTATTATGTTTTAAATGAAAAAAATTCACTTTAGTTTATCAAAATGGATGAAAAGATATTAAATAGCAACGGCAATAGAGTTGTGTATTTTTATCAATATTTTGCATTTTCGTAAAAATTACGAATATAAAAATGGACAAATTAATTAAATTGTTGTATGTTATTCATTTCTGCAATTTCGTCATGAATTATATTTGTTCGAAAATGAATAAGGCGGGTCTCGCTCGCAAAAGCTGCGATATATTTTTGAATTCATTTCCTCACAAATTCGAGTCAAGTTCACAATTTCTTAATTTTGTCTATTTCGTGCCCAAAGTTCACGTACGCATGCAACGCCCGGAAGATGTCTTACGAAATTTGTTAATTTTAACAGATTGTACCTTTTCAAATCCCACAATTAATTAAAACTTTCGACACGAAGATAGCGTTTACTATCAACCACCAGATGAATTTTCAGCGTGCGTAAATGTTTCCAAACAAATAATTTTCAAACATTCCTTTCAAAATGTCGTTTGGCGGGCAATTTGTGTCTACATTATGAAAAAGTTTAACAGTCTTGAAATTTTGTTCGTCTTTCGCTTGAAGCAAATTTCCTTTTCGCTAATTAATTTTCTATTTTCGATCGTTTCCTCAGTCGAGCTGACTGCCATACGCTGTCTTCCCATCAAACAACTGTTAAATTTTCCGCGGCAAAAAGTGAACAAGTAACTTTACAATCTGCTTATTATACAATCTAACTAGAATTCTTTACAAACTTGTGAGTTAGTGACGTGGTCTAAAGTCTTAATTTTTTCATGTTTCAGCTTTTAATCTTTATCTTACAGATAGTTGACTTAATGTAAAATTTGCGGCAAATAGTGTTTTAACTTAATTAGTTTTTATAAAAGTTGTTTCAATCTTATTGTATTAAGTTAATCGTATATTAATAAATCTTTCACGTCATACGCTTTCAAAATGTTTTTATTTTTACAAGTTTAATTAACACTTATTATTTTTAACTTAACTTTGCGTTGGCAACGCATAAATAATACTGTTTTTCTTGTTATCTTGCACAATTTACGTATAAATTGCAAAGTTGATTATTTGCAATTTTATATAATTATTTTTATAACATTATTTAATATTTATCGCAATCTAGAAAGCAAAATACGAACCAAGTTTGAAATTATCGAGTAACACCAGAGTTCCTGTCTGTTCCATCAATAACAAATAAGTCTCTGACGTTTTCATGAATTAACAATTACTCTGTAAACGAAAAGATATAAAGATTCCCTTTCATGGATCAGTTGCACTGATGACCTTGATTAACAAATTCTACTTACAATTAATAATTTCCTTTCTGTATCTTTTTTTATTTAATATGCATACAGAGAAGTCAATCGCTGTTCCGGTTGAAAATCGTGTAATATAATCTTTTGCAGAAATAGACAAGGAAATTTTTATGTTTAATAATTTTGTATAGCTTCACTGCTATCTGTATTTTATTTATATTTTACTTATTAATCTAGTTTATGATGTTTTACTGATTTTACTATGGATTTTTTAATTAATCAATTAGTTACTTGAATAGCTCTGAATTTTTTAACATGCTTTAAATGTCGCATAAATATTCAGACATCATGAATTTGACTCGAATCTGCCTGCTGGAAGTGCAAGGCATTAACTCTTTGAGTTCCAATATATCATATATGTATATACCATACATAAACTTTAAGTAATATTAAATCTTATAATTTTATTTATTTTAATAATTTCTCTTTTACGGAAATTAAGCTTTATGATTTTATTATAAAAACAAAATAATAGAAGTAATTATGTGGATTAAAAGTAATTTCTTTAATGCAATTTAAATCCGGGACTCAAAGTGTTAATGACGCTAGTAAAGAGAAAAAAGGAAAACATTGCATGAGAATGTAAATTTGCCGCCGCCGAATTTTCCCTTAAGTAAATCCTGTCAACAACTATACGAAATTCTATGAGCCGTGAAATTATAGCAGCTCAATGACGTTGAATCGAGATAAAGTTCAATATCGAAGTTTCTCCGCGCTGAGGTCGCGTTTTCCCGCGTTCACTCGCGAATTCTCTAGAGCGTTACTTGTTTATTTTCTGGAGTGCACAGCAAATTACTCTTCCTCTTCCAGGCTGATGTACAGGACCAATGCCGGAAGAGTGAAAAGGGGCTGCTAAGCAAAAACAGATTGTGCGAGGTGCGGATTTATCATCGTGCATGTAGCCGCAATTAAAAAAACAGAAGGGAGTAGGCATAAAAGTATTGATATGGACATATTTATGTCGGAGAAAGCATTCTCTAAAAGTTATAAATTAAAGTTGAATTGAAACTTCCAAATAGGGTTACTCGAAGATTAGTAATGAAATCGTGTATTATAAAATATTATTGTAGTTTTGTATTTAAAAAATAAATTTTTTTAGATAAAAATTGTTTGCGCAAGCACATGAAAAATAAAAAAAAAAAGGTTTTGCGCAAAACTTTGTATTAGAAATGTATGTATGACTCTACATATTCACGTTAAATTTATTTTTCAGTAATTTATATAATTTTTGCAATAAAAGCTACTAATAGAAATGTAACTTGATGTAAAATTACCATTTTATACAATTTGTATTAAGGTTTTATTTATTTTTTGCAAACTTAAAAGCAAAAATATTGGGTTCAAAACAATGAAAGATTAAAAAAATCTTGCAATAAATACCGTGCAATTTATATCTCGCTGGAAATCATTTTGAATTAATTCCCTTTACGTATCCCGCTCAAGAGTGGGAAATTCGATGATGCATGATAATGAGAAATGCAAAAATGCGGAAAGAAACGATTCTCCACCATCGATGTCGCATATTCTCGAACCACCGTTCGTCAGCCGCCATTTAACCTCATAGACCGGAGGAGAGCGAATTTCTCGATTTGTCCCGCGGGAAAGTCGTGCGCGCATCAGTATGCGTTCGCGTCGCGCGCGCGCTTGTATGCGTTCCGCATGGGTGCATCTCTGTAAGTATCCAGGGGTGCATAAATTTAATACAGTAAAAGTCTCGACTCTTTCATCCGTTCCCTATCAAGTATAGATATTCGGTGTCTCCTTCAAAAGAGAATCGATATTCTTTTTATATACCTTTTCACAAGAATAGCAACGCTCTGTTATACAGAACACTTTCGAATTTGCAACGTAAAATTTTATGAAAATTTATATAACGAGTTCTTCATTCCATGCGATATTTTTAAAAGACAAAATGTGATGAATCATGAGTCATTGTCGTTAAATAGTGACCTCGATAGTCAGTGTCTTCAACGTATCGTAATGTGTTAATGATTTACAAAAATAATTGTTCTAATTTGAAGATCCACTGTTTTAAAACCAGATAAAGTTACAGTAGTTTTCTACAGTCACTTTTTTAATGGTAATCAAAATAAAAATTTAAACATATAAATTATATCTCGTGAATATTAAATAATTTTAATAATAATAAAAAAGTTTTAAACAGTTAAGAGCTCATTTTATTAAAATAATAATTTAGACAAACATAAAAGTAGATAATAAGAGCCAGAGCCTTAGTTCTTAATGCTTATATTTAATGTTTATAACAATAAATAATGTAACACAGACGTAAATTTAAGGCTGAAACGTCTGTTATATTATTTATCATTGTAAAGATTAAATATAAGCATTAAAAATTATCTCTGGCTCTTATTATCTGCTTTTATGTTTATCTAAATTAAATAATTTTAAACTCTTGTTTTATTTCGTTACAAAGTTAATCACTCAAATTTAGCTAAATTCTAATCGTCAACAAATTATTTCTTGAAATAAAAACATCACTCGACTTTTATTTGCTTGATTCTATAAGAACTTTCATACTGCAGTGTATTACTTATGTCGGGAGGTGCACCCGTATTCCCGCATAGATCTCACAAGAGAAGACAAAGAGAGATTGTTTGATTGTGGAGGAGGTCAAAGTGGGTTGACGTTGTGCCGAGAGAACGTGGAATTCCGTCGCGAGGAAACTGCAGCTGTGCAGGGATGTTCGGTCGTCGACTCGAATGAGAGGGGGTAGGGAATCCGGGGGAATGCTGGACCGGGGGTCGGGGTCATGTGGTCCAGAGGGGATGAGGAAAGACCGCACCCACCCCGGTTTATCGACCGGGTTACACCCTTAGCCGGCGCTCTCGCAAATTTCCCTTCTTACCTGTGCTTTTCTGTCCCCCTTCTTTCACCATCTCTCTCTCCGACGCATTTTCTTTCCGCGGTGCACAGAGCGGAAGACATGCATTATACGTTTTGAGTGTCGGTATATCCGCCAAGAAACATCACTGTAACATTTGCATCATGATCTCAAACTTGGACGAGAAGATTGTGTAATCGACAATGGCATTGATGAAGTTCATCGATAAGAGAACTTTGTAAAACTCAGTATTTCGTACACGTAAAACAGATTACATTTGCATGATAAAATAAAACCAAAATTTTGGATTATTTAAAAATCTAGGAGGATTTATAGAAAGGAAATTATTTCAATGGGGATTAAGTTTGAAATTTCTAAGTTTTTTAGTTTTTTTTTAAATTATAAATCCAGTTCGAATACTTTTTGATCACACCTCATATAGGCTTTCTCAATTTGTTCTGGATGAATCTACATTAAAGAAACATTTATTTTATTCTAAACTATCTCTTTAAATTGCGCGTGCATGGTGTAATTTAATGGCATAATAAAATAAAGATTTTTTTAATGTGGATTTATTCGGAACAAATTGGTAAAACCTTCGCGAAACGACTTTTTCCGACTAAGGAACCTCTCGTTACCGCACTTTTACGCCTGTCGCTCTTCAATCGTCTACCTTTCGCGTTTCTTTTATTCTTTCGGTGACGTTTAGCGGAGAAAAAATCTATGCTGAGACACGGGAATAACGAAGCACTGTGATGCGTTTTCCCAGTTGCGCGAGTACTTATCTCGCGTGCAAATTATTTTCTTTTTTCTCTAATTCTGTCTTTTTTTTGCTTTATTGTCATGCACACAAAGCTACATTAGATTATATTTTGATACAAATTTGTAATTTTTCAACTTCTTCTATTGTTCTATTTTATTAACATGTTAAAAAAATAAATTTTTTTTTTATAATTAGGTTTGTAGAGATAATTACAATAAATATGATTCTTTTACTGTTTGAATTATGATAATAAGAAAAAAATAATGTAATCTAATATGATGTGGAAGATACTGGAAATATTTTATAAAATTATCTATACACTGTAACTCTATTATACATAATTTTTTTATTTTAACAATATTTATATTGCTTAATTAAACTCTGCACTGATTTGCATTCTTGTATTGATGTGGCCCTGCATGGCTGGAAAATAATGTGTATCTCTCTCGTATATTCTTTTTATCTTTCTCTCTTTTTGTTTCTTCCTCCTTTTTCTTTTATTCTCACCTGCAGTAAATGCATCGCACCTGTATTGCCAACGCGAGCATATGAGCTTTTCTTGCAAAAATGCACTTTGGCTTCATTGTTCCATAAATGCGTTGTGTCAACGTTTAATATAGGCGCGTATATATGCGTGTGCTTTTACATGAACACGACAGGCAGCGAGCGAAAGTTAAACGACTAAAAATTAAAACGCCAGCAGCTGATACTTGTCTTACCATGAAACTATTTATTTTATATGCATAAAGTTACGCTTAAATTCTGGCCTCTTGTATTAGTCATTAATCTTGAAAATGACAATTAAGTTTTGAATATGTAACACAAATATCAAATTTTGGCGATGCAAAAGTAGAAAAATTAGAGAGAATAGATTTGAATGGATGGAGAAACGTTGCATGTTGAAAATTAAAAACAAATTTTTTTTATAAAAAACATTAAATATCATTATACAAAAGTAATCGTGCATTTATTTAACTTTTATTTTGTTCAAAAGAAGAGTTTCAAAGTTTGAAATTTATTTTTATTTTTCGTGGAAGAATGTAAATGTTACAATATTAATATCTAAAAATAGTTGATAGCGAATAAGTATGAATATTATGGTTAGTTTGGTTTGCAAATACATATTAATTTGATAGGCTACTGTTAGTTACAATATTGTATTAATCTAACACTTAAAAATAATAAAATTTTATTTTATTAATATCTTTTTTTCTATTTTTTTATTTTATTTGTTTTTTATACCGCATGAATGGAAAAACGTTGTATGTAAAAAGTAAGATACTATAAATAACTCTTGAATAGAAGAACAACTGGTTTGATCTCGAATGAGATCTTGCGTAATTGTAGGATCAGCTGATGAGAATAACAGGAATCAGAACGCACTCAGACTTGTTAGTCAAATTAATTTATTGCACTTATAGTATCGCGTTGCATCGCGCGAACGTTACAACTATCGATTTCCGCGTTTTGCGGCAGTGATAACGTAAAGTGAACAATATTAATACTGTTGCAAAAGTGATAAAAAACACCAAATTCTCGTACGAGTCGATTCCAAATGCAACCGGACCAAACCGTTGCGACGGGATTTGTGATTGCCCGACACAACTTAAATCAAACTCATTGGCGCAGAACAAAATACTTGCGTTGGAAAAATGTGTTTCTACGGCGAAAGTTGTCTAACGAGAGAGAACACCGGAGTACTCGTTTCGGCGGTGCAGCGTAAAGCGCGAAGGCGAATCAGTAAGCGGATTTTTAAGACACCGCACGCCACCGAGTTCCACGAAATCGGCCTAATACCGAGAAGACACTGTTGAATTTTCGGAATTGTTGCGTCTTCTTGCTTGACAACGCGGTGCATATCGGTAATTAGATTCAGTGAGTGTCGAAGGATAGATCATCGATCTATTGAGCCGAGTTGAACGCGATCGCTTTCAAGGAAATCGCAACAGCTCTTAAATATGAATGTGCATATTCTTCGTTTCCTGTAAAATTTATAAAATGTAATATACAACATTTTTCCAGCCACCCATTTATTTATATAGTTAAAATTTTTTTTTTCTTTTCTATACTATAATATCAGACTATCTTTCAAAAAAATTAAATATGGTGGAGTTTTAAATTTATGTCTGAAATTTTTAAATATCAGATATACCATGAAGGAATTACTGGTTTAACCCAGCAGTTAATATGCATTATGTGTAATTGCCAATAATTATTCTATATAAGGTAAAACCGTCATTTTTCTTGCTGTAATAATACCGGAATTAGTAACATACGAGCATCAGGTGTTATACAAGATTTTTATTCAGAAGCACACGTTCTCTCCATGGATTTTATTTCGCAAGCGTATCACGTAAACCAACGGGAAATAGCGAGTCTCTCAAAAATACACCGCAGTGATATTGCATGATACATTAATGGAGTCAATTCTATAAATTATGTGATTTATATAAGAATGAAATAAAGGATTTGCTAAATTTTCCTTTTTTCGAAAAAATTGGTCTCAATATTTGTGATTTATAATTTATACGCTGTGTAATATTTTGCATACAAATTCTAGTTCCAAAGCTTTCCCGAACATGCATTTCTGTGAAATGCAATTTCCTTCGGAATAGCGCATTTTAAGAAATTAAATTTTTATGTGTGCCGTAATATTTATCTTTCGTGCATTTTATTTATTATTTTCCGCAAGCATTTATTAATGTCACGACTGTTGGTGAGTTATTCTAAGCGGAAACTCAGAGTATTCATTAAAACTGCATATTACGAATAACAAATGAGGGACGAGAAAGATACAGGCAAGAGAACAAGTCAGAAAATAATGACAATCAAACAAAGGAAAAAGAACGTCTCTGCGAAACTACTTTCCCAAATTCAAATATATCGCGATTATACATTCTCGGAACAATTTTAGTAATTGCGGCTAGTTCTAAAGCGCCTTTCCAGTATTTCATGCCAAATTACGTTGCAAGTAAAACATTGTTACAGTTAATTTTAGCGGAAATCGGCTCGCTCGTCCGTTTGTGGTCGAAGAGACAAGATATACTTACTGTTCGAAATTTAATATGCAACTCAAGCCTCGCAACTTTTTCCTGATCTTTTTTAACAAACGTTTCACGTAGGCTACGAAGAGAAGGGGAAGACATATGCTTTCTTTAATGGTCTCTTATTATAGTTTTATTGTCACGGACGACATTAATCCTTTTTCAGTTCATAGTCTATATGTCTATGCATTAAAGATAACCAAAGTTCAAAACCACGTATACTTTTAATTTTTTTGCTTTAAAAAATTACTTTTTATTTAAATTAGTTTATTGGAATGTATATATTTTAATATGTCTGAATATGTAGGCATAATAACTTTAAAACATATAAGCTAATTTTACAAGTTTAAAAAATTGTAGTTTTACATCACTGAAAACCAATCGTTGCACTATTTGAATATCACGCTATAAAAATTATTTTTTTAATTAATTATAAAAATTAATTGTATGATGATTAAATATTAATATCTTACCAATACAGCTTCTGAATACTAATAAGAATGAAAAATAATTTAATAATTAAATATGTATATTACTATTTTTTCTATATTTGTAAATATACTATTAAATAATATTAAAAATATTTGGAAAGATATTATAAAATTATATTTTCTTTTAAAAATTATACTTTATGCTTTAGAAATATGCGGAATTATCTGTTTAACATTTTGAAATTCTCCTTTGCAAGTAGGAAAGTTAAACTACGCAACATACATATACAAGGAGAGCCGAGCACTTTATGCTCAAATATTTGAATCTGAATAGCGCTTGGCGTTAGTGCACACACAGAAAGCGTTATCTTAAAAATCCGTTTGCCAGTTCACGACTAAGCGCTAAGCAAGTTTGGACACATTGTAACAGATTTCTGAAGTTTGTCGTCATCAGTTAGCTCTCGTGCTTCTATTTTGGCTTAGTGTCTATATCGAATCGGCGACATAGCTGCAACTTTGTAGCTGCTCGTAAACTGTTTGGCAACTTTAAGGTACGTGCATTGAATGTATGGTTCGCGATCAGTCTGATTCTGTGATCAGAAGCGGATGATAATTTACGGCAGCCTGTATAATCCACTAGTGATATTAATGTTTCCAAGTATTGAAACATTTTTTTATAAAAACGCAAAAGCATAGTACAATCTGCATAAAAATAATATTTTGCAACTTTTTCGTAATTCGACTTTTTCGTAATGCAATTTTCGATTACTTTTGGCACTGGTTGTTATATTTTTATTTTCTGTGCTATTACAGTAATTTTACCAATTTTTAGTTTTAATTTTAATTAATGCTGTGGGTTAAAAGCTTTTTATTAAAAAACAAAGTATATTATATTATTTTTTTACTTTCTCAACAATCAGTATTGTATTGCTTTACTTTTACAAACTGTTTGTACTGTAACTCCTTTAAGTACGAGGACTGTCTATAATTGCTGCTAACCTAACATTAGTGCTTGTTCCCGAAAATCATTGAGCTCTATAATATACTGGAGTGAGCTTTGAAAGAGTGAGGATGGTTCCATTGTGGAAAGAGACAGTTTAATATCGCCCGGGGATATCTGTCTCATCCCCACTAATACATGATGTAAATGTGGAAGGACGACAGACATCTCTCGGCCACTATTGCTCTCCTTGTACCAAAAACTACATATTGGCTCTTATGGGAAGGCTCTCTCCAGTACGTTGTATAGTTCAATGCCGAAAATGTACTGACAGTGCAACCAACTACTAAACCAACACAAAGTTTTTCTCTTTTACTTTATAAATTTCTGAAACAAATATAAGCAGCCGAGAGAACTGCCTTTATCGGATTACATCAATGCTTATTCTCTACTTATTGGCAAAGTAAAATTATTTAAATGTTGATATATGTATATAGAATGGTTCAAATATCCCTGTGGCCTGTGACCACTGCATCTTGCATAAACGTGATGCATTTGTCAAGGGCTTAAAACTGATTTTCGTATGGATCGCAGATCGCAGAGCGAATTATGACAGTACGTCAGTCAGATGTTTTATTCTCATAAAAATGATTTTTATTCGAGAGTCTGCTTTCCCTAATTTGCTAATCGTCTAGCAGTGCAATTTACAATTCACGGTGTCATGCCGCGAATTGTAAACGTAATGTAAACGTAATGACATGTAAAATAAGATTTAGGTTGGTTTCAGGCGGAGCAAAAAAAGAATCGTTTGCAAGAATAATAATATAAACAATTCTTCTCATTTTGCGAAATAAAAGAAACGTTTATAAAAGTACGCAAATTTAAATTCTAATTATTTTATTGCAATGTTCTTTTCTCTTCAGAAAGCGAAAAAATTTATAATTTGTTTTTATCTCAAAACAATATCATTTGTTTACAGATAATGTAATGTCAATATTTTAAAACTTTTAAATTGCATTTACATAAAACTAACGGGCGAATTATTGGGTGCAGTTCCGAATAGGTGAAACGCCCGATTGTTTTGAAACTCCACTATTTTATGTAGTTTGGCGCACTGATTACGAATATGATAATGAAAATCGCCGACTAGGTCATTTTCAAGGTCAAAACAAGGTCAGAAAAAGTGAAAAAATATCACTTTTTTGAGATTATTTCAAGAAATATTGATGTAACAAAAAAAAGTTTCAAATAAAAGTTGTAGTTCTAGTAAAAATACATCGAAGATCGGTGGATATCTATATTGTTTTACGTTTATAGGGATGTTATCTGTCGTATTTATAGAGTGTGTAATTCTATTAGTACCTTTTAATTGATCTCCCGGTAAATAGAATATATCATTAAAATTTTCGATTATAGGTTGTATTGACTGTTTTTCTTCTTCATTTAAATGATCTAATCTTAAATTCTGTTTTAATAATTTTAATCTTTTTGTTACATTATTTGAGATTACCGAGTCTATCTTATATGTAGGGCTGTCCCTCGGGCTCGTGGTAATATCCACTGGCTCTACATCGATCTCAGGTAACTCTAGTTCTACTTCTTTTTCAGTCGTGTTTGTCACGTATGTATACGTTTCTCCCGCGTGATTCACTTTTACTATGCTATTCATTAGAAAAACACCACGTTCTAACTCTTTGTGATCTATGAATGCATTATCAATGTTATAATGTTTCGTTTGTAACATCACAGGGCAAATACTTCTACTCGGTAACGTTATTCGATTACTAAATTCTAATGGGTATCTTTGATTATTGCTAATTGTTACCGTTCGCGTTTTGAAGTCAATTTTCGCGTTTTCTTGACGCAGATATGTAGAACCTATAATTCCTTGTTCCTTCAAAGGGAATTTACTGGGCACTACATGAAATTCGTGAACTCCCGTATTTGAATGTAAGTATGCAGTTCCGAGAGTTTGTTGCTTTTCTTCGGTTATGCCTTGAATTTCTACTTTTTCATCGACATACACAAGTGTATCGCGCTCTAATGCGTTAGCTTTAATGTTAATATCAGCGCCTGTATCTAACAAGAATCTGTCTCCTGAATTTCTAAGCTCTTCGAATGGGATTGATATAAGATTTCTTGAGGTTGTTCTGATTGTATATGTTCTTGCTCTTGTTCTAGTGATTGAATCGGATGTGCGCGACTCGATATTTGGCCTTGACGTTGCGCGCTTTTCGCTTGGCCATGGTAGTTTAAATGTGAATTATTAGTTGAATTATTAGGTAGGTTGTTAGATAAATTATTATTACGTTGATAATTCGCTTGATTATATTGATTGGGTTGGTTAAACCGGTTGGATTGATAGTTAGTGTTAGAAAAATTTTGGTTACTGTTAAATCTGCTTCCGTTTGGGTTATTATTCCGCGAAAAATTTTGCTCGCGTCTGACGTTATTATATTGGTTATTTTGCCAAGAATTTTGATTTTCACGAGAGGCATTTTGTGAATCGTAACGTTTTTTCCTACATTCGTTTTCTGTGTGTCCTATTTTCCTGCAGTAATTACAAGTTATTCGCGATGTATCGTTGAATCTATTTTGTCTAAATCTTTCTGAATGATAATTAGATGTTGTAATGTACCTAGTTGCACTTTCTATTGCGTCTTCTAACGTGTTAAATTTTTGTGATAAAAGAAGTTGTGCCGTTTGATTGTGTAATCCGCCTAAGAAATGAGTAATTAATTTATTCATTGCAAAGATTCTTAGTCCTGCTCTTGCTGTCGGGGTAATTAGAAATTGCAAGGATCATTTCAGAGTTTAATTTTCTGGTTCTAGTAGCATAATCTTCAATGGATTCATTTCTTTTTTGCTGAAGTTTATTAATTTCCACTTCCCAATGGTCAAAACTTTTGGAATTTCCGAATTCCTTTTCTAATGCTTTGCATAAATCATCAAGATTATTTATTGTATAGATTGTTCTCACTAACGCGGCATCTCCCGTTAATTTAAC
The DNA here is from genome assembly GCF_040581485.1 of Linepithema humile. NCBI lineage: Eukaryota > Metazoa > Arthropoda > Insecta > Hymenoptera > Formicidae > Linepithema > Linepithema humile. The sequence goes on from NC_090131.1 coordinate 12,230,762, forward strand.
TTGTAAGACCGATCTAAAGAAAAATAACCTATCGTCTGGCTCGACTAAGTCATTAACTCCTTTACAATCTACTGTAAATTGCGTCACTGGAATATTTTTTCCATTAAAAACAGGTATGAGCGATAAACTATTACGGACGGGAAAATAGCTACTGTTACTCGTCGAGGATCTTCGACTTTCTAGATTTGTGCCAAAATGATCTACGCCTTGCGCTGACTCTACCGTTTCTGTTCGATCGTTCATATTGATTGTTTCTAGATTTGAGATTACGTGATTATGTTTAGAATTATTATCGCTAATATAACTAATCGACGAACTACTTTCCGAACTGTCTGTATTATAATGCGCTTTAGTGTCTCTAAAGTTTACAAAATTCATAGACTTACAGAAGTACGATGCGCAGCATATCTATGACGAGATGGTTTCACGCCGCTGGTAGATATAGATGAATTGATGATGATGACGTAGATGAGATGATGATGAGGGTTGACCTTTTTCGTGCTGGCCGTCCACGGAGTCTCGTTGTTGCTGTCCTTTTCCTTCGTTAGCTGCTGTGCTCGTCCAGGAGCGTCCTGATGCCTTTTTCCTCGGGGTAGGTTGTAAACTACGCGTCGTGGTTTTATCGGCTAACAGACAGGATCTCAGCAGGTTGATCGAAATGTGCTCCCGTTAATTTCGTCAGGATAGCACCAAGTTATGATTGACCTCGGTTCTTCTACTTGATAGTCTTGCTTGGCTACGAAGTTTTCTCGAATTCCGGGTCTCTAACTTTCTTTCACTTGATATTAATTAACAGCAATCAGCTCAATTATAGCAAAAATTTCCGCACTTTTACACACAAACAATCCACCGCTGCCACCAATTGTTACGAGCGTATAGCTACGTAATAGATTATTTAGAATAAGTCGGGACACGTTTGTGGAAAAAGTCTTTATTCGGTGTTGCTGGTTTGAGCTTTGATCGAGAACTGAACTGGCGAGAATGATCTTCGTTTAAGGTGCTGTAGGAAAATCGTAGCGGCGGAATGTTTATTGGAAGGAAGCGGTTTTGTCAAAAGGAAAATATGCGTTAGGCATAGGGACAGCGTTTATGTTTATTGCAGTCATCGAAGGGTCATGTGTTTAGGATCAAGAAGGAGTAAAGATAAAAAAGGTTCAAAGGTTCGAATAAAAAAAGAGTAATATAAGAAACTATAAGTTGCGGCACGTAACAATATGCAGAAGTTGCCGAAATATAGGCGGAATTATCACACATTAATTAATTCTACTGTATGTTAAATAATTTTTCAACTAACAAGGAATAGCAAATTATGAAAAGTGGCATTAGACGTAGATATACTTTTCTTACACATATTATATTGCATTAATTGTGAAATAATATTTCTAAAGAACAAAGGAGCGTGATAAAAGACGAATAAGACACAAAAATGTGTTCAATGTGTGTTTAAATTTAATTTTTATTTTGCTTTACTTTGATAACAGATCACATTCAATTACAGTTTAAAATTTTCTTTTTTTACGTTTTATATCTCATCTCACTGACAAGAAAACGGTCACAAGTGTCCGACAACAATTCCTCTACAATTCTCTTGTAAAATAAAAAAAATGTTTTAAAAATTTTTCTTGGCACTTTTGCAAACCTGATTGACTCGATTCTAATCATTCGATTTGGTCATAAATTCTATCGCCAGCGTGTCGAACTCATAATCGCAGGCACGCGCGGCACTTGCGAGATGTCGGAGCTTGAATCGCTGCCAGCGTAGTTCGCAAGGAGTCGATTCTTTGCAGTCCTTTGACCCTGTAAGGTCCTCCGAGAATATGATTCCCGCAAAATGCATCACTGAGGACGAGGGGGAAAGGTCAATTGTGCGCTATTATAAGAAGCTTGTTCGTATAAGTGATATAATGCCGACAAGTGACATAAAGACGCAAGCTCGCAATTATAGGGTGAAAAAAATCCATCCATGGGCACGCTAAAGGAAATTTTGAGTGGAAAATAAATTTAACCAATGAAAAAAATGATTGTGTGTGAAGAAGTTAAATGGGAATGGTTAACGATTAAAGAAGACAATGGTTAACGATTAAAGAAGACAAAGATGGCAGCGAGAGAGACGACACGAAAAACAATACAACTTGATTCGCGCTTTCAGTCGTTTATATTTTCGTAATGTTTGCGCTTTTACATTTTGCAAAAAAATATATGAGCGCCGCGAGTTTGAATTTACAGAGCATGAGTAAGTTACGGAAAACACGCAAAAAGTGCGAGAAACAAAAATGCGCGCGTCGAAATATGTTTCCTCATTACGTCTATAAATTATGCAATTTTTAAGAAGATTGTGCTTTGTAAGGCAAGATGCTATTTTTAAAGATGCAAAGCCTTGTTCTACATATCTTTAAAAAAACATTTAATTTAATTTAATTTAAAGCAAAAAATTAAAGTGTGCAACAATTACGTTTTTAAAACATTTTTAAAGAAGTGGCATTTATCTTATTACAAGATATTATACGTATAGATATAATAATTTATTTTAGTTTTATACTTTTTATTAGTTTGGATTCTATCGGAGTACAAATTAGTTCGGTCCGTTTTCCAAAAGATAACTCTGGCTGTTGTGAATGGTTCATAGTGACAGCTGATTTTGGCGGTTTCAGAGAGGTTAGACATCTGCTAATAATATTCAGTTTATATTGCTTTGAGTTTCATACAAAAACCTTGATTTTTACTGTGTTCGAAATGTCGAATTTTGTGCTAACCAAGCAGCATTTGCGGGAGGTTTTAATTTTCTGCTTTAATTGGAAGAAAAGTGCAGCTGAAGCCCATCGAATGCTTGTCGAAGTTTATGGTGACACTGCTGCAACTGATAAATCATGTAGGGAATGGTTTCGACATTTCAAGGATGGAGATTTCAGCGTTGAAGATAAGCCTCGCTCTAGACAGCCAAAAAAAATTCGAAGACAAAGAATTAGAGGCATTACTCGAAGAAGATCAGAGTCAAACGCAAGAGGAGCTTGCAGAATCATTGGGAGTAACTCAACAAGCCGTTTCTGTACGATTGAAAGCCATGGGAATGATACAAAAACAAGGAAATTGGGTGCCTTATGAACTCAAACCGAGAGACGTTGAAAGGCGATTTTTCACTTGCGAGCTGCTGATTCAAAGGCAACAAAGAAAAGGTTTTTTGCATCGGATTGTGACTGGAGATGAAAAGTGGATATTCTACGACAACCCCAAGAGGAAAAAATACTACGCTAAGCCCGGTCAATCGTTGCCATCGACCTCAAATCAACACCAAAGCCGAACATTCATGGTTCGAAGATCATGCTTTGTATCTGGTGGGACCAAAAGGGTGTTGTTTACTATGAGCTGCTGAAACCTGGCGATTCATTACGGGCGATCGGTATTGGCTTCAATTGGTTTGTTTGAGCCGTGAATTGCGAGAAAAACGGCCGGAATACGAGCAAAGACATGATAAAGTTATTCTTCTTCATGACAACGCTTGGCCTCATGTCACAAAAGTCGTAAAAAAATATTTGGAAACGCTCAAATGGGATGTTTTACCGCACCCGCCGTATTCTCTGGACATTGCTCCTTCTGATTACTGGTTGTTCCGAAAGATACAGCACGATTTGGCAGGTCACCGGTTCACTTTTTTCGCAGAAATCGAAAATTGGTTCCAAACTTAGATCGCCTCCAAAGACGAGTCATTTTTTGGAGATGGAATTCGAAAATTGGTTGAGAGATGGGAAAAAGTAGTAGCCAGCGATGGACAATACTTTAATTAATCTGTTCATTCATTTTGTTTTGAAATAAATGCATTTTTGAACACAAAAAAACGGACCGAACTAATTTGTACTCCTGTATTTAGAGATTCCATCTATCTCATATTAAAACAATTTTAGGCGCTTTTATCAGACTGAGATTTCTTGAAGAAATTTACAAAACATAAGCAAAAATAGAACATTTGCGTTTTTTCTCTTATATTTTTTTGTCTTTTTTCTTAAGCGAGTATGACAGTATATTTCGAAAGTCCAAGTAACATTAATAGCGGAAAAGGTTCCGAATGACAGATTTAAAATATAGCAACACTAATATATATTGTTGCACTCGCGACAAATCGTTGTAAACGATAGTTTTGTTGTTATGGTTCAAATTGTGTTATCGTTGAGTTAATTAAAGTTTGTTATACTTAAATTAAATTTATTATTTCTTACGTGAGCGCATTCGCGAGTGATTGTCGCGAGTGCAACAATATATATATATATATATATATATATATATATATATATATATATATAGAGAGAGAGAGAGAGAGAGAGAGACTCATATTTTTACTCTTACATAATATTCAGTTTTGTTTACATTTTTACAAAGTGTTCCCGTTAAGAACTTAAAGGATTTAAATTCTCCGTTAATCATATAATAGGAGAAAAACGCGACAGGATTGTGGAAAAGTTGGCGAAAACCGATGTTGTGCGCAACACGGATTGCGCGCTGCGAGTCGCCGAGATGTCTCGAAATCCTAGCCATGTCCAGAACACACGAAGAGATTTTAAAGGCTTCCCTCTCCGGCTCTACGCGGTGGCAGCGGTTGTGACACGTACATCGAGCCAGCGCGACCATAGTTTGCGATGTATCAGCAGATCACGCTGCGTACGTGCGTTGTCGACTGTCGTGCCGAGTCCCTCGCTCCGTTTGCCGCCTTTGCATCTTCCTCTCTTGTCCGCTTCTCATACGCCCGCGTATTTTACTTTAGAGCATAAGCTACGAGTAACTCAACCTTAGAACATATATACTGGAAAGGGCATAGCCTATCTAAATACACATAACAAAAGTGTCCCCTACATCTATCTATCCTTGTCTGTACGAAATCGGTCAATGCGCTTGCGCGAATGAATAACCGCTTAAATTGAAAGTAGAAAGATTTAAAATAGGTGGAAGGCATTTGAAAATTTGATTATAACAATTTATTCTTTAAGTTATATTATAATATAATTGCAATATATTATAAATTATATATAATAATATGTAGTAATATGTAATAATAGTCTTGCGAAATAAAATAAAAATAATGATGCACATAACCAAAAACAAATACTGTAATGAACAATAATTATATACAGGATGTACAGGATGAACTAAAATAAGATAACAAACTTTGAGGAGCGAGACCAAACATGAAAAAAAATTTGACATCAACATATGTCCGTCAAACCTACTGTTACTGATAAAATATATATTATTAATGAAAAATAAAAAAGTAATATTTATTATTATGTAATATTCTCGCTCCTCTAAAGTTTGTTATCTTATTTTAATTATATCTTGTATATATAGTAACCAGTACAATAAAAATTATTATAATAAATAATAAAAAAAATATTTAAAAACTTCATTGATATTTAAATAGTATTAGTTTTGTATACTTTTTTATGATTATTTCTTTAGACTTGATTATATAGGCTTGTCATAGATAAGCTTGTTTAGTTTGTCATCACACACATCAACATAATCGACGCATGCGTATTGCAATAAAATGTACAGACAAGGATAGATAGATATTGAGGACAACGGCAAGTCAGCTATGCCCCTTCCAGTATATATGTTCTAAGAACTCAACCCAGGAGACGAGAGCACCGCCGAGAGGTGGCGGATAGAAGGTGGCCGCTATTGTTCGCGGCATTGTCTCGTCGCGCGTTTACCTCGCGCGACGGCGATTATCCTGGAATGCGGTAAATGTTTGCACTACCTGTCTGCCTACCTATCCCCATCGCGCATCTCTCTTCGTTATGTGTTGCGAAGATTCATGAAGGGCGGCGGTCGTTATTTCGATTGTTACGCTTTCATAAAGATACAATGTTGTTCAGAGCGAGGAGATACGAATGTGATGTTTTTTGCGTCTGCTGTTGATCGAGATATGTAAGCGAGACGCTCATCGAATGACAAGTGAGTCGTTTATTTCGACGATCCTGTATATACAGTTTTGGAATCCTTGCTGAAACCGATACGTTGACAATGAGATATTTGAAATGAATCATTCTAAAATCATTCGTGCTTTATCTATTTTTAACTTTACGTGAAGCTTTACTTTAAAAAATATAACTGTCGGGATTTCTAATTATGTATATTATAGGAATCTTTATCTTTGAACAATACATTTTGTTATAAAATACTTATTTAAGTTGTAAAAATTCTTTTTTTTTTATTTTTTTAATAATGTTCCAAAATAGATAAAAACTTTTGGAAAGATCATCCTCATTTATATCTCGCTAAAACTTTAATTTTTTAAAATAAAATTTTCAAAGCTTTTGCATAAATAGTTAAGAGAATTATTATGAATATTCGAAAATATTATTCTTATTTTAGTTTTTATATATATATATATATAAAGATATTTTTATATTTTATCTTACAAAAATACTTTCGACATAAAAACATATTTTTTTCAAAAAATTAAGGCAACTATTCTGATTATTTGATTTTAGCCGATTGTGACGAATTGATTAGTGTGTTGGTCTCATGTCATACCAATGATGACGATTTGATCTCCATCATCACACAAAAATAAAATCTACAATTGCTGACTCTTCGTAGAGTTTTGCGAATCTGCGAGCAGTTATTTTGTCTAGAAAAACTTTAATTTTAGTAATATTCCAATATATGAGACTCGTGGTAATTAACAATATTGAAAATCGAGGATCTGGAGCCAAAGGTGGTTGTTGATTGCTTATTAATCTTTGTTATTTTAACATTTATACATTTTGGTCAATCTTTTTTGATCATCTTTAGTACATAGTTCTTATCTTTAAATTTTAACAAACCCGAATCCTACATTAATGTTGACTACTTCGTTTATAATTACATATGGTCATTAATTCTGAGAGAATGCAAGCCAGATTTACACATGACTGTTTTTAATGTGTATAGTAAGACCTACTGCGGACAACTGTGTTTAATTTTAGTCATTTGGAGCTGGCATTAAATCATAGGCTTCAGATGCTTGAGCAGGAAAGGTCAAGATTCATTATTAAACTATAGCGCCAAGAAAATAAAATTATAATTTGATTAATACTTTTATGTTGTGAGAAAGTATCGCAGTTTAGCAAGAAATACGTGCTCTTGCAATTTCAATTTATTTTATATCAATAATAACTTCATGTGCGAATCTACTCAAGCTGTCGACTTGTTGGTGGTCGATCTTCCGGAGGAAGCGACCGGTTGCGGTCACTTCCGCTTAGCTTCGAGTTTCGTCCACGAGAGTCCATCCAAGACTGTGACTGTCGCAGACAGTTGAAACTGAGAGGAAAGGAGACATGGAGAGACGGCGGGCGGACACGTGCGAACTCGATTGTGCACTACTCAAGGAGCTGAATGTTCAAGGAGGAGTCCATAGCGAAGATGCGCCGTCACTGAATGCTATAGTAGAGTTTGTTTGAAGCAGGAAGGAAGATACCGTGGATGAGGAACGGGATTAATTCACATTCGCAAGGATGATTTTGGCATGCTGGCTTACACGACACAATGCAATGTGGACGCGTATCACTTATGTTCGAGATCGATTTTGCAGTGTGAATGACTCCCTTTGTCGAAGCATACGGTATACGTCAAATTTAAATAGCGTCGTCTTATTTAAAGTTTTTTTGATATACAAATGCGCTAATTAAAAATATTTTAGAACATTTTACGTGCTTTTTTGCACTATGTTTGTTATTAATTATATTGCAAACTTATTATAAACAAAATTTGGATGAATTGTTAGTCGAATAAATTAACTAAAAAATTAATCAAAATTAACCAAAAAATGATTTTAAAAAGTGTAAGTGAGATTGATTAATAAAAATATTTTGAAAAATTTTACAAGCACGAGATGAGACTACAGAATTTCTGCGGTGCAGAATTATTATTATTAGGATAACGCGAATAATTATAGGACATGAAAATTCACTGTGAGATCTCACAGTGAGCCATCTTGCTTCTGCTAATAACAGAGTAGACGAAAGAGATTTGATTTAGATTATGATGCACGCAAATGCACAGGATGATGCACGCAAAAACCATTGCGTATAAATCATAATCGTGTTAGTGTCTCAACAGTAAACCTTTTGTTATCAACAAATTTGTTAATTTATTTTTAATTTACTTACAATTGTAATTTACATTGCCTTGTAATTATATAATATAAAGTATTCTTAAGACCCTTAAAATTCTAATTTAACATTTAGATGTTATCAATGTATTTAAATATGTATTATGTTTCTGACAAATTACTTTATCACAGATATTCTTTTCCATTACCTACATATTAATTGCATATCTCTAGCTCCATGAATACATTAATTATAGTTACAAAATTTGTGATACTATCATTGTTAGATCAATCATTTATGCTTCACACCTATTTTATTTGATTAATTTAAAAAATGACTTTTAACAGGTCCTTTTTTAAAATCTAAAACGGGACAAAAGCTTAAATTGCTTAGGATAAAATCTGTATCGAAACTTTAGATTAAAATTTTTCACATATTTTTCATAATAATAATTTGAATGAAATGAGGCATAAAGATAATTTTTCTCTTTGCAAGTAAGACAGTCGACATCTTGAAATTTCACACAGACATGAAAATAGCGAAAAATAGTGAGATTTCAAAACGAAGCGATAAGCATGCTGAGAAATAGAAAAAACTAGGGACGGCAATGAGATAAAGAAAAAAGCATGTAAGTGAGTAAGAATAAATTTCGACAAACCGGGAAAAAGACATCGCGGATAGTTAAAGGAAGGTTAAAGACAAAATGCAAGATGCCACGGGAGGGGGGAGGGGGGGGGGGGAATTTCATGTAGAACGCTGAAGCGAAAAGCGGAAAGGCGGCGGAGCCCATTTGGGACAGAGAGAGACGGAGGATAGTGCGAAGATGAGAGAGAAAAGGAACAGAGAATAAGGGAGGCACGGCGGAAAGGAGAGAGGGCAAGAGATGCAAGTGGGAGCGGGTGGATGCAGGAGTACTGCGCGCCGGAGAGCGCGAAAGAGGGAGAACGGTAACGCGCGCGAGCGCGAGAGAGGAGGAGGCAAGCGGCTTTTCGAAGCGGCAGCAGTGGCGTCACAGTGCCAGTATGCACGCGGACGTCGACTGGATCTCGACATTGGTGTTAATGTGTCGCGCGACGTGTCATACCGTATGTGTGCATGCCGGATCTAAGGTGATCTCTGGTCGGCTTCTCTCACAATTAAACCTAACATAACGAGTGCTCTGCATCGCGAGAGCATAGTGTCCGGTGGTGACGACGATACGTCGGATTCGGTCGGTTCGTCGCAACGTCACGGTGCCAGTGAACGTTCAACGCCGCTTGACGTGGACGACAGTGACGGGGTTTAGTGTGCGCAAAAGTTTCGTGTCGAGCTGCCACTGTGGCAGCCAGTGTGGTTCTATGCGGCAGTACAACGGTACGTTATGATCGGTACACGAAAAATGTGCCGTTTATTGAAAGCGAATATGTCGCTTCTTCTCGCGTAGAGTGCGCGAGATTCCGACGACTTTGGAATGAGCAGAATTTTTCGCGTAGCGTTAACATTGGCCAGCTTCCGACCACTGATTATTAACCAGCGATAAAAATTACCGAATGTTTAATCACGAATTTCGATACATTTTTCATACTAACGAAGTTTAAATTATCCTTCAATGGCTCTTTATACTTCCGATTATGAGCGTCGACTGTTTCCTAACAAGAGAGCCTTTACGTTTGCGAGCGATTATCAAACGTCTCGACATGATTATTTTGGAATTCGAATAATTGATAATTAATATACTTTTTTATATTTCAGCAAAATATATATTTTTAAAATTTTATTGGATTTGATAATGACGATTTATACCAACAAAACTTCATGTTATTAAAATTCTGTAATATAATTAGTATATCAGTAGCTATCAGTATTGATTTCTAACAAGAGATATTTTCTAACTGGCGATGATTATTAAATATCCGCATGAATAAAAATTAAGAATATGTTAAATATGCTGAAAAAAAATGCTGATTACAGTTTGCTTGAATATCGTATTTACAGTAATAAAATATCACATTTACAGTAATTTTAGCAATCGCGTTGGTCATCGATGTTGATTGTGATTGAAGCGGACTTCCGCCATTAGCGAAGATTGTTTGGTATCGTTTTCGCTTTCAATGGATTATCTAGGGGTGTTACAATATTAGCGTGAAATATGAACGGATGTTATTATTGATAATTTATGAATGTCTCTACGCGCATAGAGGATAAGCGCACACAAATTTAACTAATACTCTGAAATCTTAGCTGCACCGTTTTCTTTTGTGCACATCATTAAACGTCGGCAATCAAAAGACATTATATATTGTACATAATAACAGCCTGCAGCAAGAAAAATGCCGCGAAGTTTTCATATTTTTTAAATAATTTTGTCTTGATAATCAACCTGCGAGAGTTTCGAAATATTAACTATCCATCTGTCAATAATTTATTGAATAGTTTATTTTACAAATATTTACAATTAACAACTAACAACTACTAAGTATTCTGATAATTAATTTATTAAAAGCATCGATCTCTCTCTATCCATATTATAAATATTTTTTATCAAAATGTACTATTTTTTTTATTTCGGCAAAATTTATTTTTCTTATAATATTCAATTTATAATTTTCCTTATAGTTTTTATTTGTTATATAGATTTTCTTTGATTCTTGAACTCTTTGACTCTTTACTTAACTTTCAATTCACGATGTCAGTTCGTGTCAATGCTCGCGTTTCCTTTGCTTTCACTTATTGGTTGCGGAATTTATTTATAAGTATTTCTGTAGCATCAAGTTTAGATACCTTGTCTCTTGATCCGAGATACTGCAAATATCTCCATATTTTTCCAAACTAAAAAATATAGATAGATGGAAGAAGACGGTACTAACGTTCTCGATTGAAAGTAAAAAAGATTTACTTTCACGGATGATGAGCTCTGATCAAGCTCTGATCAAGCTTCTCCCCTCCAAGATTACCTTTATTCGATCCTATCGTTCCGCTTCTGATCCTGCATAATATATTATGACACTAAAACTAGTGTTAAGATTAACACAATCTACAGGGAGAACGTAGTTCATTAAGAGCTGATTGAACGCAATATTTGCTAATTGCATCACAAATCACCCAGAAGATGGCAGACGCCACGCAATTATATGAACCGAAATCGCGCAACAGTTGGTCTATAATGGTGACAGACGATCAGGAAGATTCGGCGTGAACGCCTATCATTTTGCAACGACTTATCACATCCGCGTCGCGGTTGGACGCGTAAAATTGCGAGCGAGTCTTGCAATTTTCTTAACGACTTCGTTCGTGACGGAAATGGCTTGAGTGCACACAGGAAATTGATGCATATGCCGACGCGAGCGTATCGCACCCAGCGGGATGGCGCGCGCTTTGCCAGCCAGGAAATACACGTTTAAGATAACGTAGGAGGTCACACATGAATTTTTTAACGTCACCTCTAGTGCTTTGGTTTTCTCGGTCTCTCGGCTCTTTCTCTCTTCCTCTTTTGCTACTCCCAGTTCTCGGCTTCACTGAGCGTCCTTGACCTGCCGCAGACGTATTCACGCAAGAGAGCATGGACCACCGAATGGGCCTTGTCTGCGCTCCAGTTAAATACGTTAATTTTATTATGAATAATCGAGGTGATCACAATTGAAAAGATTGGATTATCGAAAACGGAGGTCACGCGACACGACAAGATAAGATCGCTCGTAGTCCTTGTATCGGTATTCTTTCTTTTGCACGCGAATGTGGAGCAAGACGATGTGTTTGCTCAATTGTTATCGATTTCCCATGAGACAAGACTGAAGAAATTGATTATGATTCAACGAAAGTCTTCTCCTTTGTTTGTGAATTAAAAAAATTAAGATTAAACAATATTATTTTAAAAATCTAATAAAAAAATAACAAGAATTACATGAAAACCATCAAGTAGTAATTAATGTACAAATATAATATTCTTTAATATAATAGAAAGGCATAGAGAGCCGTCGCGAGATGTTAGTGCGAAATTATAATTTTTTTTAAAGAAATTAATTTGTTAGTCTATGTGAGACAGTTAAATTTGTACACCAATCTCTGGTTCGAGATACTTAAAGTGTACGAAAATTTTTAATACATTGTTCTTACATATGGAGAATCAGTATGTACTGATAGGAATTATTAGAAAGAAGGGAAGAGAGAAAAAATATCAGGGCGCGAGTGGCTAAGCCGGGAAAGAAAGAGTGGCTAAGTCTCTATGCCTTTCTATTATATTAATTGATTGTTATCATTTGAGCCTTTCCTTTATATGTGTTAGATTGTTATAATATTCTTTATTTTTCTATTAAAAGAAAATTCATACATTTTAGTTCAAATCAAGCAATTCTTTTATAATTGTTTACTCTTTTATATTCTTAACATTGCAAAAAATGTATAGACTTTCTCTTGTAAATTATAAATAAAAAAAAATAAAATTGTGTAGAATTGTGTAATTAATATAAATTTTAAAAACACATATAATAGTAAGGCTCCATATGATAACAATCAAGAAATATAATAGAAGAGCATTAAGAGCCGTCGCAGGATGTTAGTGCAAAATTTTTAATTTTTCTTAAAGAAATTAATAAATTAGTCCACAAGTGACAGTTAGATTGTACACCGATCTCAGATCGAGATACCTAAAGTGTACGAAATTTTAAGTACATTGTTCTCATATATCGAGAAACTTAATGTACATATAGGAATTATTGGAAAGAAAGGAAGAGAGAGAAAAAATATCAGGGCGCGAGTGGCTAAGCCGGGAATTGAACCCGGATCTTCCGCTTGCCGGGCGAATGTTCTGACCACTACTCAGACCCCCAATATAAATTTTATTAATATAAATATATTCTCTAATTACACGATTTATGCAGTAATTGAAAAGAGAAGTGATACTGTGTCGCAATAGATTTGTTTCTTTACTCAAAAAGGCATCTGTTTACCCGAATGTAGGGCAACGAATTCGTGTTTGAGTTTTCCTAGTAAAAATTTACATCACCATTCTCGTAAAAAAGTGTATGCACTTGACGTAACATTTTTTAAAAACCTCGCTTGTACCTCTCTTTTGCAAAATTATTGTGCGAATAATTCAAGACTGGTAATTCAAAGTTGACTCATGAATTATGGAATTATAGTACTTTTCACAGCTTCGTGAAGATAACATTCTATTTTCAGAATTTTTATACAAATTAAAAAATCGCAAAAACTTTTATAATTTTTTTTATTATTATCTTGTTCCTCGCTTTTGCTTGCATTTCGTTTCAAGCACTAAATAGTAGAGCTTTTTTTGAAAAATATGAGAAATTTTAGGACTCTTTAGAGGGAAAGCAGGAACTTTATTGTACTGAAATTCCGAAAATGTGATATTAACTTTATACAGAGATGGCACTCTCGACTCCGCTTTAATGATCAGATATCCGATCGTTCAGCCGCGCTTTTTGCTGTAAATTCGCAGCATTATAATCGGTTCTTATAAAAGGTGGAATATGAGGGCGATCATGTAGTAAAAAAGGCTTTATAACTGACCCCGATAAGCTGCCGCAATAGTAGTTAATCGAACGCGGAGGTCTGTACGCGAGTAAATTTAGATCGATCGCCGATCATCCAGTCTCCTCTACTTCGTAACTATCTTTACACTCTTATTATCCATTTACAAATCTACATTATTCAATCATAGTGCATGTTCAACAATAGATATAAATATTGCCAAATTTAAGAATTGATTCAAGAATTAATCAGATGTTGAATATCAAAGTTTCAAAAAATTACATTTGAACTCTCTCACCTTTTGGTCGAAAAAAAATTGATTTCCAATTTTATCAGATATAATATTGCGTATCCAATTTCCGTTAATGTTGAGACACCTTATACGTTTCTAGCTATTTTAGAAGTAAAAATAAACCCTGCAGGGGGATGCATCTCTTTGTGATTGCCCTTGACCCCGTCAATGTGTTCGCGGGGAGATAGTCCGCTCGTTTATACACGTTCACGCTCCAGAAATGCCCGCTTACTCTGTTCACACCCATCTAACAAAGGGAAGACAACACCGACAACACGGGAGCGGAATGGGGTTAAGGGCCGTTTTCCACTGACCAATAGAGCGATGAAGAACTCTGAACCCTTTGTCGCCATTGTACACCCTAACGAAATTTGTTCGAGATATTTTTCACTTCTTTTGAAAAACGTATAAATAACGCGGTATATAATATATAAATCAACTAATAAAAACTGATTTTGGCCTTTCAAGAAACATTAACTAACAATAAGTATAAATATCTAGAGGCGTCCATAAATCTGTAAGAGAATACCAGAAATATAACCGGTAGTATGCATAAACGTCGTGAATGTGTCAATGAAAGTGAATCTAATGAATATATATGATATCCAGTATGCAGAAGCAAAAGCAAATCCGATAGACTCAGTCAGATAAAGGTTAGCTAGGTAAAGGTTAACAACTGGGATCATGGAAGTGTCAAAAGGTTAGAATCGTATTTTACGGGGGTGATTATAGCAGGTTATTAATCACCAATTACCCACCGTGAGAGAGCATCGTGTTAGGTCGTCGAACAGGGATCGCCTCGAGTCAATAATCACGGGGCAGATATTACCACCATCACTAAATCGTCGGTCATGCCCTCAAAGCAGCGAGATTGCCAAGAGTCGATGCTCATACGGATTGCCCTCGATTCTCTTTGCTGATATAATCCTTTTCTGGATGAACCACCATTAAGTTATTGTTTCAAATTAACGATAAAACTTGCGGTAACAAAATTCAAGACGCAACATTATTTATGTTTTGTTTATTTAATACATATATCGTTGTTTATTTTTAACACTAACTAAGAATATATCTGTGACTTGGTACAAAAAGTGTCTAAGAGCCATATTCATAGTCTGTTCTTATATTTAAGATTATTTTAAAAATTATCTCTAAAATGCTACAAACCAATCAGAAAGCCATATAGTTATTCTTAAGACGACGACGACGACAACGATTTAAGACGATCTTAAATATAAGAACGAACTATGAATACTGCCCTAAGTCATTTTTTTTCCATAACCTCAATTGAAGAATTTTTCAGAACCATAAGTATTTTTTGCATAGACATCACTTAAAATAGTAACAGATTTATAATATATACAGGATGTCCCAAAGTTCGCGGCCCTACCGTCGTGTACAAATAGAGCGGGTCAAACTGAATAAGTAAGTCCTTTACCACTTTGCGAAATTTTCAATAATTAATTAGAAAATAATCAATAAAGATCCGTCAATCCGCGCAAGTATTCCCCGAGCGCCGAGCGCGCGGCGAGTAGGACCCACCCAGCATAGCATAATACACTCTATGTCACGCGCAGAGATCGGCAAAAATTAATAATAAATTAATATTATTTAATTATTTAATTAATTATTTATCACAGAAAAATATTTTCCGATTACTCGATTAACCAATAATCAAACTCGAAAATTATTTGATTACTTTATCAAGCAGTAATCAGAAAATAAAATTTTTGATTACTCGATTAATCGGTAATCAAACTCGAAAATTATTTGATTACTTTATCAATCAGTAATCAAAAAATAAAATTTTTTATTACTCTATTAATCGGTAATCAAACTCAAAAATTATTTGACTACTTTATCAATCAGTAATTAGAAAATAAAATTTTTGATTACTCGATTAATCGGTAATTAAACTCAAAAATTATTTGATTACTTTATCAATCAGTAATCAGAAAATAAAATTTTTGATTACTCGATTAATCGGTAATCAAACTCGAAAATTATTTGATTACTTTATCAATCAGTAATCAGAAAATAAAATTTTTGATTACTTGATTAATCGGTCTGATGTTTCTTGATTATTTTAGTTAATTAATAAGCAAAAGGCTCCAGTCGAAAGAATGTTTAGTTTTGCCACCATGTTTGATGCTGCAAAATTTAATCGGCTGACAGATGACAATTTTGAAAAAAGAGTACTGTCAAAAGCGAATTGTATCTTTGGGAGAACGTAAAAAATAAAAATTACTCAACATCAGACCTCGATTATTGAGTAATCAAGTAATTGAAATTATTTCCTTCTGATTACCGATTAATCAAGTAATCAAAAATTTTATTTTCTGATTACTGATTGATAAAGTAATCAAATAATTTTCGAGTTTGATTACCGATTAATCGAGTAATCAAATAATTTTCGAGTTTAATTATTGATTATCTAAGTAATTGTTAATCAAAGCTGTAATTATTACTGAAAATATTGATGATGCCGATCCCTGGTCACGCGCCGCTCGTGTGTAGTGTGCATAGCTAGCCAAGAGAGCGTCCCTCCCACCGCTCTGCCGCGCTTTGTATTATGCTATGCTGGGTGGGTATATATATACGCACACCGGGTGTTCAAAATAAAGCGTTATAAATGTTTATCTTGAAAACACATTTTTGAGAAAAATTGTTCAGACAAGAGTTATCTGATTTCAAGGGGGAAAAAGGGGGGGTTTCAAGGTCATTTCAAGGTCAACTTTGTTTTTTTAAATAGGAATCTACGTTTTTTATAATGGCAACATTTTCTACGTCAGCGCTCGGAATTAGTTGCACATTTCGGGCCGATTCCCGAGACGACGCCTCCTGTTCCCCCACTACCGCTCGGCCGCTGGCGGCCGAGCCGCCGATAGCTCTGGCGCAGGAGCGTTTTATATAAGAAATAGGCTGGGTTGTTGAGGCACCTCTCAGAAAATAGTAATATTTTCTTTGCTACATAAATAATGTTTATTTTCATTAATAATTAAATATATATATATATATTATGTATTAATAAAAATAAACATTATTTATATAGTGAAGAAAATGTTACGATTTCCCGAAAGATGCCTAAACAATCCAGCCTATTTCTAATATAAAACGCTCCTGAGCCAGAGCTATCGGCGGCTCGGCCGCCAGCGGCCAAGCGGTAGTGGGGGAATAGGAGGCGTTGTCTCGGAAATCGGCCCAAAATGTGCAACTAATTCCGAGCGCTGTTCTACGTAAAGAAACAAGTAACTTTTGTCTGAAATATGTTTTCATCCACCTTCAATTTTCCGAGATATTTAATAAAATATCTTTACACTTTTGGAATTTAAAACTTTTTTCTTTTATTTTTGAAATTGCTTATTCGATTTTTATAGAACTTGGCCTATAGAAGCATTTGATATTTATTCAAATCTGAGGTAAAAAATTCATAATTCAAAATAATTTAATATGGCGAGCTAAATGTTAACAAAAATAAATGGATTATCTGGAATCTCGCTTTTGGGAGTTTCTAAGGTTGTTAAATTCGAATATAATCTCAGAATTTTAAAATTTAAAATAGCAGACTTAATATAGTGGAATTAATTTTTTTTAAATAATCGAGCTATCATGAAGCTTATTTTTACGGGATTTTTGAGATTGCTCACCTTAGAATTGTGAAATTAATATGAATAAGGTAACGCTTAAGTCCAACGATCACAAAAATCATCTAAAACCAAGTTTCACAACAATCAGACTAATTTTTTTAAATTTTGTCCGTCATATTAGGTCTGCTATTTTGAATTTTGAAATTCTAAGGTTACAATCAAATTCAACATTCTAAAAAACCTTGAGAAAACAAAATCTTGTAATTACTTGTCAGAAAGCTCTCGACCCGAAATGGTTAATATATGTCGTTATTACTTTTAAAATTGAGAATATATTCTTTGACTCAAGAAATTTAAATTTATTTAAACAATGTTGTAATCCTTACGATAAATAAAAAATTTAAAAATCTAATAAATAGATAATTATTATTAAAGTCAATTAACATCAATAATGAATATAAAGAATTATGGCGCTGCATTTTAAAATAAGATGTATATACTTATATTCACATATAGTATTAGTTAATGTTTATTTCATGTTATTATATAATACATTACATTACTTATATTATATTAATAAATTAAATCATACTTCCTGATGCATTACCGCGCACCTCACAGTCGCGAGATACAAAATGAAGGATGCACGGTGTTTGCGATACACGAAAAGTTTAACAATACATCGACTTTGTTCGGCGTGTAACGCTTGATAGAGGCGGAAATTCACGATCAAACGAGTTTCACCAGTATGAAATAATGTACTATCATTTCTAACTATCATCCTAGTAGAAGTATATTTTTTGTAACGGGTACTTAACCTACTTGCGATATTGTTTAACTCTTGAATCTCTTTAACTTTACACATAACCATAATAACTTCTGGCACACATTGGTCGTACGTGAGTAGCTGATATCATTATTTCGCTGTTTTACAACTTATGCACATACTAAGTTCCTCTAAACTTGGTCATTTATTGCACATTTTATAAATCACACATACATATGGATATACATTTTTTTTCATTAATATATGATTGTTCATTATTGTGAATTGAACACTGAATTCAATGAATGTTTCGTCCAAACCACTGTTCAACCATTTGCGTTACTTTTTGTAATAATTCCTCGTATTAATGTCGTATACAGCTGTTACAATATAGCATGCATATATTATATTATGCATCATCGCCGAAAACATCTTGTCATTGTCTCGATGAATGGGAAGCGCGCAAGAAACGTAAAATACAAAACACTGTGCATGCTAACGCGTGAAAATCCCACATTATAAAAAGCTCGCGTCGCTAAACTTGGGAGGAAAGAAATAAACCACTCTGTAATTACTGTCGCGCGTGTTTCTCTCTCGGGCCCCGCTTTAATTTCATAGAGAATACCCGCTCGAGCCAGTGGACGGCGCCTCGTTTCTCGTTGATAAATGCGGCGAAGGACAAAAAAAGGAAAACGTGATGACACTCCGCAATCTTATAGAAAATGACTTGCTCGCGCGTACATACCTTCTAAGACCGTTTTATCCATTACCGCAGTATATCCGTCTCTCTTTAACTTTTTCAATTATCACGGAAATTTTTTAGATCCTATCCTATTAATGATCAATGTTCCACAGTCTTATTTATAATAACATTTTTGTTTATAATAACATTTATAATAACACTAATCTTTTTTTTTCTTTATATAAAATAACTCAATATTATTAAATGTTTTGCGTTATCTAGTTTCAGACATATTAAAATTTTTCATTGCAAAATTTTTAAGAAAACATTTTTAAAAGAAAAATTTTATTATTATAAGTAAAATAACCGCAGTAATAAATAACTATTATTTTAATTTTTCGCATTATCTAATTTCAAAACGTATTAAAGTTCTCGAGAAAGAGATAATCATATATCGCCTTCAAGAGTCGATGCCAGGAAAAAAACAATTGTGTTTTAACAAAAATTGTTTATATCATGATATGACTTTTCAATTAAAATATTTATGGCCTTTCAGATTAAAAAAAATTGCTAGTAAAAGAAAATTAAAATGATCTAAAATGAACTAGATCACTAGGTTATTTTATTTTCTAAAAATAGAAAATAATTATTAAAAAGTTATAAACCGTAATCGTATTATAAGCCGTAATATCTACAAAGCTTATTTTTTAAAAGTGAAAATGAATGAAAATAGCAGAATTAACAATTTAATTGGATAACATATCGCCATTTGAATTATTTATTGCACAAACGCGAACTAACTTTTATGAATGATAAACAAGGATGCATTGTAGTTCTTTTTTGAATCAACAATATTATAAAACGTAGAGCGCACATTTTTTAGATATTTATTTTTATACCGATCAGACATTTTATAAATAAAGTCTTCATACATTAAAAATTACGAATGCACCACAGATGCTGTATTCTAAAATAACCGCATACGATATAGTGCTTTTCAAAAAACACATGAGATCTATGTCTTATATAATAAAATAGACTCTAGAATTTTAAAAGGGTTTAAGTCGTTTCTCTGGCAAAATGCGAACGCCTGGATGGAGAAAACAGAGGAATGAATAAATACTGAGAGTGAAAAGTTACGGCGATACGGAGGGTGTAAAATGTCTACATCTAGCGGTGCAATCTACGCGCTTATCAAAGCGTCTGTAAACAAGAGCTTTCGTTTGGGCGCGCGAGCGTTTTTATTCGCGAGATTGTATGCAAAAAAAAAAGAAAAAAGCAAATCATAAACGCGCCGTTGAATGCTTTTCCGTGTCATGAAGATTACTGTCAGAGCTAGCAATGGGGAGCAGAAATCGCACAAATCGCAAAAAAAGCATCACAAATACTGTCAATAAAAAGAAACTTTCGTCATAAAAGAAAAAGCAATAGAAATTTTATACAATATTATTAATTTGTTTATGAAAACATTATCATTAGATACATAATAATTTTAATCTTATTAAAAAATCGTTGCATTATATTGCACATTTTTTCTGACATTGTTTTCAACATTACATAAAATGCATTGTTATGCAATACGTATATTTTTATTTGTAATTGCAAAGCCATGATCTTTCTGATGCTCTCTGCCATTACTTCGTCTACGGCTGTTGTCCTTCTTCTTCCTCTACTTATACATATACTTCACGACGTTAACGATCTCTTATAAAGTAGGCCCGTCAAGGGCTACGACGCGACACGCAGATAAAAAAAAGGGAATAGTAGCGTCGCTGTAAAAGAAGAGGAACAGTAACGGTAAGACAATAAACTGAGTGATCTAGTTTCGTTTTGCTTCTATAAGCTTTTTTTTACCGTTGCGTTCTGAATTCTTCACTCCAACGTATCTCATCTACATGTAATCTAGCGTTCCGCATTTCCACAGTGGCGTAACTGATTGTTCACGGTTTGATGGTGGCTAAAATTAATTTATGAAACATGAGAAACAAAATGTGAAAGAATCAGTGACAAAAATAAATATTAATAATTATATATAATAATAAATTGAATTTTCGACGCAACGGTGTATAGTCACGTAATTAATAATATGGATAAAATAGTGTAGTATTATCTCAAATATG
Source organism: Linepithema humile (assembly GCF_040581485.1). Classification (NCBI taxonomy): domain Eukaryota; kingdom Metazoa; phylum Arthropoda; class Insecta; order Hymenoptera; family Formicidae; genus Linepithema; species Linepithema humile. Next base: position 12,251,762 of record NC_090131.1, read on the forward strand.
ATAGTTTGATTATAATTGATTAAAGGCAAGTTGCATTAATGTCGGCTTGGCAGTTAAACCGAGTAACTTTGTTCTTTAGGGCCCTTTGTGCCTTTTATGGATTATGGTCTGAACACGGCTTATGGTTTCTGAGAGAGAGAAGAGAGTCTCTAACTAAAGTTAGTTAAACCATTAACTATAACGGCAGGATCCAACATGACCTAAAAAGGCCAATATTTTTAGATTATTATTTTCCGATTATCCTTGGTCTTTTTATTCACCCTTGTAGAGAATTAAAGTTGTTACATTTATTAATATAAAATGCATTATTTATCTTATACGGTCGCCATAATAATTATATTATTCAAATTTATAAGCGTGATAAATAATATTATACTTCAAGATTGTTACATTATTGTTGCAACTGATACTACGAACAAGATGTTTGAAACACATCGAAATTGAGATTCTCGCTTTATTATGTGCCAGACAAGAAGCACATGAGAGAATAATTAAAGACATCATGGAATCGCGCGATGAGATGAATGAATGACACGCAGCGGACGCAAATCTAATCACCTATTGAATATCAAACCAACGAATGCCCCGTGCCAACTGTTTCCTCATTTGTCATTAATATCGCAAAAAACTACTCTCTCTCTCTTCCTCTCCCTCCCCCTCACCCCTTTCTCTCTCTCTTCCTCTCTCTCGAAGTGAAAATTGGAGAAAATACTTCAATATTTTGCAATAACACGCATATGAGCCGATATCGAATCAAGCATTTTACATTTTTTTTTTGTGCAATATTAGAGGAGTATAAAAATATACAATTTGATAGCTAAGTACACAAAACTCCGTTACATAGAGACAATTTTGTTTAGCAATAAAATATGACAAAATAAAAACTTGTTTTGATTGAAACAATTCACGATCCAAAAAACATAGTTTTTACAACCCCGTTATTTGTCCCTCACTAACGTAGATTGCAATATTATAAATTTTTTACATTAGTTAGGTATTGTTGAGTTAAGTGTATAGTAGCAATCGTGACGTGTTGTTAATGTGTTGGTTTAGCATGCTAGTGGCAACAAATTCGATTGCTACCGCTGCACAAAAATAAAATCTACAATTGCTTATAATCAGACATGAGTGTAAAAACTGAAGAAAAAAGGACAGAGAGAGAGAGAGAGAGAGAGAGAGAGCAATTATTAAAATTGTTATATAACAATATTATTAAACTTGTAATATATAAAATATATAAATTAATATTATAATAAACTTATAATATATCTCACACAGCATGCACATGCAAAAGACATCCAGAAGACATTTCGAAGATACTTTTAAGAGATACGATATCTTCGGGATGTCTTCTGAACGTTCCCCGGATATGCATGCTGTGTGGGATAGTATAAATATTTGTATATCATAAATATTAATCAAAAACTCTAGATCTCATTAAAATGGCTTGCTGATTGGTTGAAAAATGGATCAAATATCCGAAACTGCAGGGGAAAGTGTAAAATACTCACGAATCATGATGGGATTTCAAAATTCTTACTCGCAATTTCTAAACAAGTCAATAATGACCGAAAAGAAAAAGTTTCAAAACATCTTGCAAAACTATTATGACTGGAAAAGTCTTGAAAGTTTTGAAAAAGTCTTGAATATCTTGAATGTGTTACATTTTTTGAAATAACACACACACACACACACACGCGCGCGCGCGCGCGCGTATTATAGCCATGCAAGACTTTCAAGATTGTTCAAGACTTTTAAGTCTTTTTCAAGATTTTCAATCATAACAAGTTTTTGTAAGATGTTTTGAGACTTCTTCATTTTCAGTTTTTAACTCAAGATGTCTTGAGACGATTTGAATCCCATCACTACTCCCGATGCCATGTATGAGAAGGCACTAGAAGAATAACTATCTGTGCGACAGCAGGTGAAGCGAGTCAAGTTGTATTAGATGAAGCAAAATCGACAAGAACAGCGGAGGAAAACGAAGGGGCGGGAAGAAAGAGATGAACGAAGAAATTCTCTCTATTTGTCGTTTTATGTGGATGGATTAATTCCGGGATCTCGTACTGAATAGAAAAACGAAGAAAAAGAGAAAGAGATCTATCCAGGCTCGAAAAGGAAGGAGAAGAAGAAGAAAGAGGCTGGAGGCAGACGGCAATGAAGTTAAGCCAGACGAAAGCCTCGTCTCCAATTACTCCGGTGCGCCCTGAGCGTCGCGTTGCACGTAATTCGCAGCAGTGACGTTGACGACCGCCGAATGTGGTAATTACTGCCGCAAGAATATTTTTTAATATGAAATGTCGCGGGTTGCGCCAGTACAACGAATGCGACTCCGTAAAGAGCGGTATTTCGTGGATTTTTCTTTCTCCGATTGCTTCTTTTTTGACGAGTGCGTCACTTTTATTTGTTACGTTGCCGATGGAGTATTATATTTTGCGACAACGCTCCCTTCCACTGAATCGTTCATCAAAAGATGAAATACCTGCAGATTTCTTAGAACGCGCTTTTTGGAGAAGTAGATGAGGTGATATTGATGATGATATTTGGGAAATGGCGTAAAATAAGATTTTTGGAATGTCGCGAAAATGCTTCTAATGTCATATTCAAAATTTATAACATCCAGTAACTCTTCCTTTTGAAATAATTAAATAATTTACTAATAATATTGGCTCTTCTATTATCCAATAATTAAAGCTGCAAGAGCCGATTAAACCTGCTCAAAATTTATTAAACAAGATAAATGTTTACTACATAACATGTGTTTCGGCCATTTAGGTTATCTATCTTCAGTGTGTTATAATTTACAATATTCATAATATATTCTCTATAATAGTGCATCGATGTATATCAGCGCTCGGAATTAGTTGCACATTTCGGACCGATTCCCGAGACGACGCCTTTTGTTCCCTCACTACCGCCCGGCCGCTGGCGGCCGAGCCGCCGATAGCTCTGGCTCAGGAGCGTTTTATATTAGAAATTGGCTGGATTGTTTAAGCATCTCTCAGGAAATCGTATCATTTTTTTCGCTACATAAATAATGTTTATTTTCATTAATACATAATATATATATATTTAATTATTAATGAAAATAAACATTATTTATGTAGCGAAGAAAATATTACTATTTTCTGAGAGGTGCCTCAACAACCCAGCCTATTTCTTATATGTATAAAACGCTCCTGAGCCAGAGCTATCGGCGACTCGGCCGCCAGCGGCCGGACGGTAGTGGGAGAACAAGAGGCGTTGTCTCGAAAATCGGCCCGAAATGTGTAACTATTTCCGAGCTCTGATGTATATTAAACGCAAAAACGCACGTAATCCAAGTGGTTCATTATACTACATACGCTATTCAAAAAATGTGATTCCAATGGTATCTTAATGCGAATCGTCTAGTCGTTCTAATAACAATTCTTTTCGTCAATATCCATTGTCCAAAAAATCATTAACATTACAGCTCATTCCGCAAAGTTAGTTAATTATGATAAAATTGTGTCTCAAAACAATAAATGTCGAACTCAAGTCTCAAGTCGATTTTGCATTTTTGCGTTTAATATGCATGAATGTACAATACTATTATAAAGGATATATGAATATTGTAAATTGGCACATTGAAGATGGCCACAACCCAAATGGCCAAAATGTATGTTATGTAGTAGACATTTATCTTATTTAATGAATTTTGAGCAAGTTTAACCGACTCCCGGCTCTTGCAGCTCTAATACATACATTTAATTATCTCTTCCTTTGTGTAATTTGTAATAAATTTTATTTTGTATTAATAATTTTTACTTAATTTTGTTTATATTATTAACAAATTTTATGTATTTTATTATATATTAATAAATCAATTAATAAATAGTAAATTAATAAATTATCTGTGAATTCATGAATTATTTTAATTGCGCTTTAAGCAATTTATAATTTGCGACAGAATTCTATTTATTATTTTACAGAAATTTATTAATTAATTTTTTTGTATATATACTAGAAAATATTAAAAAATTGAAATAACCGATTTATATTTTATATACACATATGTTTATTCTGATTTTTTAAATATTTCCTGTATTACATGACGCATAAAATTAAGAATAAAATCATATCTCAAATTGTGTTGTAAATTATAAATGATTTAAAATCTTTATAAAATAACTTTATAAAATAGGACTTTATAAAATAGTAATTTCTTCGAAATATTTGTAGCTTTTGCAGTGTAATAATATGAGAAGGTAAATCGCAGTATTTAACTGATGTCACATACTCCAGAATTATTATTTCCTCCACCACACTGCTTGCCGCAGTTGGAATTTACATGCTTTACAATGATAATTAATGGTAATGTCGATGGTGTGTCACGTGTGTGTATTTATATACCGTGTACAAGCGATGCGTGAATAATTTTCCGGCTTGTTATGAGAGAAATCTGCACGGAAAACTCATGTCACTTGCTCGTTCTCGTGCATGTCACTTGCTTTGCGATGCATCTATATTTCCTCGCGTGCCTCGTATCTCGTACGCAAATTACGTATCTCGTTGACGTTAGCATTCACTTTGTCGAATATTACTTTGTCGCATTTATAATTGCGTTATGTGTATCCATGATGTTATTTTAGCAGAAGCTATAGCGATAATTAAAGTTTTCTTATATAATTTTTATTTATCAATAATCAAATCATAATTATTAGAAAAATTTTAAAAAAATTTAGGAAATATCAATTTCGAATTTTTCAATTCAAACCGCTCCCATTGCTTGCAATTATTTCACTAAAATTAAAAAAATTGACATAAAATTTGAACAAAATAAAAGTTGAAAATATTAAATTATTACATTATTATGTTTCAAATTGTATCGACAATAACAGCGAATTGCTCTTACGTTTTTTGATCTGTTTACGTGGATAAGCAGTAAAGTGATAAAAGAGTAAAGTGATCTCGTCATTGCACTTAAGACCATTTTCTCGTTTGAAAGACAGAGATCGATGAGTATTGTTGAACAAAACAGAAACCCCATGCTAACCAGTACACTCCGCATCGAACAAACTCGGAAGTTCTCTTTTCGATCTTGTGCGTGACATCGACGTCGCGGTGATTAGAAAAGCTTGAAACGCCATCTCCCGATGATGCTACCCTTCAGGGAGGAAAGGTTTCTTGAGCGTTTCACGATGGATTTAGAGTTGTCTATATTGTAACGGTTGTGCTGAGTGTACTACATCGTTAACCAGCTTTCCGCTCGCGTGCGATGATGTGCACAGTAGTTTAGCAACAACATTGCACCATTTCGTACGGCACATCGAAGCTTCTCTTTTGTTCGACGCTGATGCAAGAAATAGCTCGGCCACTTTGTAGAGGGTGTTTAAAAATTACGTTCAAGCACCTTTAGAATCAATTTCTTTTATTAAATAGTTTATATAAAATTATTATATAAAATAGCAGAAAAAGATTATTTTTTTCACATTATAAAATGTTTAAAGTGTTTAAAACGATTAAAAATACAGATACAGAAGGAAAATAATAATTATTTATCTTATCTATAATTTCATTTTATTTGTTTATTTATTTTCACAAGGAAAATGTTCTCCGATTTTAACGAGCTTGAATATGTTGTAAAGTAGCTCAAAATAAGAGACACATATTTTTTTTATCTGCGTTTTCGCACGTTTAGGGGATGAAACAATCGTTACTAGCTGAAGTGTATATTTGGTTTTAAGAGAATATCGTCAAAACTTTAAGATATGAAAAAATGTTTCCAATAAAAATTTTATAATATTTTATGGGCTTAATAATCGCGTAATTCAATTTCTGAAAAAATGTCATAATTTTTAATTTACTTCCATCTTTTGTTATTTTTACAAATTTCAAAATTTTTGTAACAACAAAAATTGTAAGATTTTTACATTGAATTCAACTACATATAATTTATTATGTTTCGAATTCGCATTTTTGAGAAATAAGTCATAAATAATACACTATATGCGATATGTGTATTCTTTATATAATATATGTTTATATGTTATATATTATTATTGGAAATAAAGTTTTAATTGTATCGACATGTATACATATTATTATACATATATTAAAAAAATAAATTACATTAAATATGTAAGATTTTTATTTATTTGTTTGTTTCTTTTCATTTCTCTTTCTTTTCAATCTTTTCATTTTTATGTGTTCCCTAGCTATTACAAGATGTGCGTGCGCGCGCGCGCGCGCGCGTGTTTGTGTGTGTGTGTGTGTGTGTGTGATTAAGATATTTTGAATAACATAGGTTATAAAACCTAAGTTATCTGTAAAATCATATTCACATTTTATATGTACATATTATTATATAAAAATGTGTTAAATAAATTAAATTGTTATTAAAAATGTATTTTTGTAGTATGTTAAAATTATTTAAATACATTATTATTTAAAATTACTTAACTTTACTTAAAATTTCATATAGTCACCAAGTCGGGCTAAGAGTGTAAAGTGAGGATGGAATGGATATATTCCGCGATGTTGATTTAATAAATTTATTTATTTAGTATTTACTGTTCTCGTTTTATATATGATATTTATATTATTAATATTATTTACATATTGTATTATTTACATATGGGTAAATATGCGTTTTAAACTTCACCGATTTTGTCGCCATTTAGATATGTTGTAGGGGAAGTTGTTCTGAGTAATTTCCCGCAAAAAGTCAAGTGGAGAACGGCATTAGTTCAGGATATAATAAGTTAAAATTTCACAAGTTTAATGCTCTCTTTTTGGTGAGGTGAGTTGTAATTTAAAATGCATATTTACCATATATTGTTTTCTCACAGTCACTAATATGCACTGATAGCTGACTTGGATATGACAATTCGCTGCACCTGAAAAGCGTCCATATTTATAACGTGGAAAAGATGCCTTAGTGAAAATTTTAAGAAATTTTGTTTTTTAATTAGAATGTCCTTCCTTAAATACGTGACAATATACCAATATCTATTTTTATTCTTTTTTTATTGACTATTACGTGGCACAAGCGGCATAAACGCGGCATAAACAATGCGTCATGCAATGCAACGTAGTGCAATATTTACTGCTCATTTCCCAAAGATGCGATTTTGAAACATAATAAAATTATATATGGTTGAATTCAGCCTAAAAAATCCTACAATCTTACAAATTTTTGTTGTTACAAAAATTTTAAAATTTGTAAAAATAATAACAAGAGGTAAAATTAAAAAGTATTTTTAAAAATCCAACTATGCAATTAGTAAGCCCATAAAATACCATAAAACGTTTATTCGAAATATTTTTTATATCTTCTAAAGTTTTGACAATATTCTTTAAAAACCAAATATACCGTTTTTGTTTGTAAGGGTTGTTTCAACTTCTAAACATGTGAGAACGCAGACAGAAAAATATCTTTTATTTTGAGTTAATCTACATTTATTCAAAGCTCAAAGTCGAAAGGGGACATTACCGTTACTTTCTTTGTCAGAAAAATGTCAGGTAATTCTACAAATTTTTACTTTTTATGTCGCATTATGATAATGTAAACACTTATTTTTGAACATTGCCAAATATGAGTTCGTCTATGTCAATAGACAAATAATGCATCTTAAAAATCGCATGTCAAAGATTGGCAATGAATGTAAAATCCTTCCGGAACTTTTTGCAAAAAAATTAGTCGACATTAAAAAAACGATGTACTTTTATCATGGGTATAATTGAAAAAATACTTCCTTTATTTGCCGCCTCGTTGCAATTATTTTCGAGCGAATTCCCAAATGTAAAACAGTTTTTTGGCAAAGGCACTTTGTGGAGTATTCGAGCGTGCCAACAGACTTGTCTCAATATCATGGAATAACACATGAAGGGAAACATTTTCCGGGCCTATATTAAACTTTATTAACCTTCCAGCGCATTTGCCTCCAAAGTTTTATTATATATTTCAACTCAAAAAATTCCTGTCTATTTTTTTATCAACAATTTTTTCGCACACTGTCGTATTCCTCGCTGAAAATTTTAGAATAGTCTCATGATAAATAAATATTTAAATTATTTCATCATTATTATCGGTGCAAACACAATTTTCAATGTAAATCTAAAATTGGTACTCTTATACTTACATTAAATAATTTACTTTGCAAATAATCTCGTTACCAAGAAAGCAGCGATAACGAATTATTATTCACGGGAATAAAATCTTTTCCGATCTTCTCAAACTGAGCTGAGACTAACAGCACGAAAGTCATTGACCTGTAAAAACGCTGACGCAATTGTCTTCTTTTTTCACGAGTTATTAGTTAATCACTACTTAAGAAATAATCAGGGCCGTAGCTACCGAGCGGACAGTGCGTGTACCACACGCAAGCGCCTTTTTATAAGAGCGCCAAAATCACAAAGTTACAAACATTTTTTAATGTTTGCTCGTAAGCGCATTTATTAATATTATCCATATTGCAAACATCCAATTTTTTCTTTAAAATAAAAAAAGTGGCTAAAGTATGCCAACTTACAATTAGAAACATACTAAAAATGTATTTGCATTTAAAAAACGCTGAAAGCCTGAAAACAACGCGTTAAAAACAAATAAAGATACAAGGTATTGCATAGTGACGACGATGTTAATTTTTTTCAAAATAGACGCTTTACGATCCTCTATTCTCACTGCTGTTCACGACAGCAAAAGCTAGCGCAAACTATACGCGAATTATACACACCTGTAGCAATCTTAACATATTGCATTTACGATTTACGTATATAAATACACTGTGTTTTTTATTTGAAAAACTCAACGCTAAGATTCAGGTTAGCAGATTTTATTCAATAATTACATTCAGAAGAAGATTGCCTCAGGTTAGTAGACTTTATTCAATAATTACGTTTAGAAGTTGAAACCGTGTAAGCTTCGGCGGACGCGGAGTAGCTCGCCGGAATCCAGGTTCGGTCGGTTGGGGGTATGTCAACGAAATAAAATGCTCGTTTATAACCAAAGTAAAGAAACAGTGTTTATTGAGAAAGATGTTGTTTCGAATGATCTGCTTTAATGCTCGTGTGTACATACGAAGCGTGTGCGGATTGAAATTGAAAGAGTATACAAGGTAGCAAAATATCGGTGCGATCGGTATATTAACAACGGTGAAAGAATTAATAAGTGACAGCGAAATAATTCTTTAAAGCGGCGTGGAATAAATACAAAGCAGCGTGAAAATAAAGGCGAAGTATCGGCAATAGCGAAATAATTATTTGAGCACGGTGAAATAATTATTTAAAAGCGGTGTAAAATAAATGCGAAGTATCGGCAATAGCGAAATAATTATTTGAGCACGGTGAAATAATTATTTAAAAGCGGTGTAAAATAAATGCGAAGTATCGGCAATAACGAAATAATTATTTGAGCACGGTGAAATAATTATTTATGCGGAATTATAAGATATGACGTGAGGCGTCCTGGTGCGGTCGGCGAGAGCGCAAGCGCGGGTGATCGTATCGCAACGGTTGGTACAAGACGGAGCGCTTGTCGGTGAGTGTGTTCGTAACGGTATCGCGAGTCTGTTCGATCGTAGATCGATGCGGACTATTCGACGGCGCGGATTGGTCGACGCGGTTTTGGTCTGCCGGATGGATTACAATTTTGAAATCCCGGCGAATAAACGCGATATCAGGACTTAGGCTGCCGATTACGCTCGGCGGGAGTACGAGGATGCTCGTACGAAGGCGGAATTTCAGAACAGCGACTTAGCTAGGTACGCGGAAATGTCCGCAATACGAAGTTCGGTGGCCTAGAGGAGCCAAGTACGCTCGGCGGGTATACGAATATGTTCGTATGCGGGAGTCAAGAATACCGAGGACGCTCGGCGGTACACGAGGATACTCGTGTGCTGGAACAGGTATAAAGAAAAACCGAGTATGCTCGGTTTGGGACTACGAGGACACTCGTAGAGGGATGTTCGCTGTCTATCAGCGAACGGAGTCTGGTGAGAAGACGTACAGCCGGGCGTCTTTTATACCCGGCTGGCAGCCGAACGGCTTTGAATCGGCAAGCATCGGCGGTTTCGGCGGCGAGTCCCCCACAAAACGGAATTTCGGAACGGTCGGGTGTGGGGGATTTTCGGCGGTTGACCGCCGCTGTTTTGACAAAAAGCTTATCGGCGCTCGATGCGCCCTTGGTGGGCTACGGACGATGGACGGTCCCATGGTGGAAAGAAACAAGGTGAGTTATTGCGCATAATGGCGGCAAAGAGTTGGGGGACTTGCTTGTCAACCAATCACAGGGGACCCATTTTATGCGCGCAAAATTCAAACGTTCACAGCTGATTAAAAAATCAAAACAGTATTGTAAATAAATAAATACTGCGACTATTACAATTTTTAATGCAACAGGTCGGCATACTGTCTACAAAGATAAAGTCACATAATACATATTACACCAAACTCTAAACAAATCTTCATATTATATATTCATTTATTACTTACACGACGGTCACATCGGTCTTTTCCAAATTTAAGAAAACTCTCTGCACGAACACTATATATTTTTTTAAGAGGAACACTGTATACACTTTATATACGTTAATAAAGCATGTCATCAGCCATCAGCCATACTGAATTTTCATGAAATGGGCCCCCTATGATTGGCTGTCCGCTCCCCACTACCTTTAGACTACTGCGCAACCACGAGAATAACTCACCTTGTTTCTTTCCACCATGGACGGTCCGTAGCCGTAACGATGCAGCTTGCGGGCTGCACCGTTACAAAGTTATTAGAAATGAAAATTCCAAAGTATAAATATTTAAAGTTATTGAACTATTTATTTTCTAGATAACGCTGTAGGAAATATTTCTCCCTTTCCAAAGTGATAGATATTTTAAATTTAACTTCCGCTATTTTTACAATCAATACAAATTTTAGGAATGTTGGGGAAAAAGTTGTCAGGAGCTCAAAATTTAAAACGTAAATTAGCGAAGGAAGCAGAAAAAGAAAAACTATCTGGAAGTTTGCACAAATTTTTTTAAACTGATACCCAATTAAATGTGCCTAATTGTGAAACGGATGTTCAATATCCTTCTACATCGAGTATTGCTAGCAATATACCTCAACATCAAAAGCAAGAGCAAAAATTTAGTTTAGACAACGATACAGATTCCACAGCCCCCATACACACTACAAAAAATTTAAGCACAAATTATTTTGACGTAGAAGAACCAGCAAGTTGGCCAATATGCTTAAACAACAAACAAATCGATTTAATTATGGAAAAAGGCCCTATTCAAATTTTAAATATAGTTTTTCCAACTTCAGCCAACGGTAAATTTTCAAGTATTTATTATCAGCGAGTGCTTTCAAATAAAGAAAAAATTCGAAGGGATTGGTTAATTTATTCCACAAAATTAGATAGCATGTTTTGTTATGCATGTAGAATTTTTGGTAAACCTGAAAGTAGTAGTGCATTAACAAATCAGTCCGGATATAATGATTGGAAACATTTATCCACCAATTTAGTTCGACATGAAAAAAGTTCTTTACATTTTAAAAATATAACCATGTGGTTAGAACTAAAAAATAAATTGAAATTAAATTTAACAATTGATAAAGACCAACAAACGTTATATCAAATTGAAAAGAGAAGGTGGCGTTTAATTATTGATAGAGTGATTGCAATAATAAAATTTTTAGCTACTCAATGTTTGGCCTTTAGAGGTGAATCTGATAAACTTTTTGAACAAAATAATGGAAACTTTTTAAAGGCAGTTGAAATGATTTCCAAATTTGATCCGGTTCTTATGGAATATGTTAGCAATATTAAAAAGTCTACAGTTTCAAATACACATATGCCACATTATTTAAGTCCAACTATTCAAAACGAAATTATATGTTTACTTGGAAAAGCAATAAAAACTCATATTGTTAAAGAGATTAAACAAGCCAAATACTTTTCAATAATTTTAGATACTACTCCTGATACAAGTCACGTTGAACAAATAACTTGTGTTATAAGGTTTATTAGTATTTCAAATTGTAAAGTCGAAATTTGTGAAAGATTTTTGAGCTTTTTTCCCTTATTAAATACAACTGGAGAAGGTTTTTTCAATTATGTGACAAAGACTTTATTGCCTAGTTTTGATCTAAGTATTTATAATTTACGTGGTCAAGCTTATGACAATGGCTCAAATATGCGAGGAAAGAATATTGGCCTACAAAAAAGAATTTTAGAAATTAATCCAAGAGCAATGTTTATTCCATGTGCAGCGCATACATTAAATTTAGTAGTTAATGATGCAGCAAAGATAACTAATGAAATAATAAGCTTTTTCAATATAATACAGGAACTCTATAATTTCTTTTCGGCTTCTCCATATCGCTGGGCAGTATTAAAATCAAAAGTAACTTCTTTAACAATAAAATCAGTGAGTGAAACGAGATGGGAAAGCCGAATTAAGGCAATTCAGCTTTTAGTTTCTCAGTTAGGTGAAGTTTATGATAGTTTAATAGAGATTCTTAACGATCAAACACGCGATCCTAATACAAAACACATGGCACATTCAATTGCTGGTAAAATCAAATCATTTAAATTTATTTTGTCACTAACTATTTGGCACGATTTGCTTTTCAAAATAAATATTGTTAGCAAAATGCTACAGAATACAAACTCAAATATTAGCCAATCTCTTCGATCACTCAGTAATTTGATAACATACATTGACGAGCAAAGAAGCGACGAAAACTTTAATATTTTTATTGAAAAAGCTCAAAAATTAGCCGATGAAATGGAAGTAGAACACACATTTCCAGAAATTAATTCTATTCGTCCAAGAAAAAAAAAAGAAAATTTCAATATGAAGCTGTAGATGATGCTATTCTTGATCCTAAACAGCATTTTAAAGTTTATTTTTATTATCAAATTATAAATACAATAAAAAATTCATTAGATGAAAGATTTCAATTGCACGAAGAACACAATAATCTTTTTAATTTTTTATATAATATGCATAGAATTTCTAATGATAATTTAAAAAAACATTGTTCAGATCTTCATATTAAACTAACTGATAGTAATAGAGAAGAACAAGATATATATGGAAGTGAATTATATGATGAAATATTAGCTTTTAAAACTCTTAAAGTCAATGAAATTGCTATTATAGAACAATCTAACCCAGAAAAAGTATTGCAATATTTAATTTCTGAGAAGCTAGAACTTGTATTTCTAAATTTAACGATAGCATTAAGAATTTTGTTAACTTTACCTATTTTGGTTGCCTTGGGAGAAAGATCTTTCTCTAAATTAAAATTAATTAAAAACTATTTACGAAGTACAATGGGGCAAGATAGATTATCCGATTTAGCTTTAATTTCGATTGAGTCTTTACTATGTGATTCTCTAGATATAAACAACATTATTAATGATTTTGCTAACTTAAAAGCAAGACGTGTGAATATTTAATGGTTTTGTTGTATTGAATTATAATATATGTATTTGTGTATTTTATAATATTTGTTCAGCATTATAGATTGTATATGTATGTTATTGATTTTCAAATATATAAATTTTAGAAATAATTTATAAATAGGTATATATATATGTTACATTTTTTGCCTTATAGTTAATAGTTATATAACATGGGAGGAGGGGGGGGGGGCGCCAAATACTAAGCTTACACGCAGGCGATTTTATACTCAGATACGGTCCTGGAAATAATTCAACTATACACTTCATTGCGTGACCGTTACAAATGGACAGAAGGGAAAATTCTTTCCTTTTCTTACACCGTCTACTACCTTTGAATTCTGCTTCTCATAATTTATTTTTGCAGACTACATAACATCTCTAGTATTTTATTCTATAATTTATTATTCATTTAAAAGAAAAGAAACAATTTTCTTAATCCTTTTATTCCTAAATTATTTAATAGCTACAAAAAATATTTGTTCGTATTTTTGTGCACATTACATAACAAGTAAATTATTTATAAAAAAATATTGACATTTTATAAACGTTTAAAGACTTTTTATTGCTTACTATTTAGTAAGAAATTTTATTTTTATTACAATTATATACAATAATTTGCATTGTAAAGTTATTATACATAAGAAAAACCTTTTTTCTTAACTTTGGTTACTAGATCTATTAAAAATATTTCCAAGAAATTATAATTTTAAAACATTAATTGCATTTATATAAAATAATTCTTATCATCGAATTGTGACGGCGAAAAATTAAAGATGATAATATTCTAATATTTAGTTCAAAATTTGTAAATAGATATTAAAATACGTGTTAGAGTTATGTATACAAGACTAAAAAGAACTAGTACATATTTACAGATATGGGAATATAGAAAATAATAATATTTTATTTCATAATTTTAAGAGGATGCTGGAGTGACAGCTGAACTCCAACGCGAAAGCGACATTATTTCTATGGAACTAAAAATGAGGTAGCATTATCGATGTAATGTCCGTGTCTACATATTTGTTTGTCTAGTAACTCACGACACTGACATGTGGTCTGTGTACTATATGTATCGGATGGTTTATAAACAAACGATACTCACGTTTCTTCCTTCGACCGAAATTCCGTCTAAGGCTGTAATGTAATGTACGAGACGAAATAGGCACATACAAAATGTCAAATAAATATGAATTAAATATGACAAAATAATAATTGAAAAATATATATATTCGACCAAAATTCCGTCTAAGGCTGTAATGTAAGGTACGAGACGAAATAAGCATATACAAAATATGAAATAAATATGAACTAAATATGACAAAATAATAATTGAAAAATATATATACTATAATACTATACGTTTACGTACTATACACTTTCCTTATTTTTATCTTTATGTAATAAATACAAAATTAATTAATTAATTAATTAATTAATATATACATATACACGTATATTCAATACATAGTTATCATTATTTTGTATTTTATATAATAACTGATATAATGAGTTAGGTCTCCTTATTCTTACTTCGTGGTCACAGTATATGTATATCAGCTGTTTCTAGCATATGTCATAGGCTGCGTTTCGAAATTCACTGCCAGTACTGAAAATCTACAATATACGTAAACCATAGATTTTTCAGTACTGACAATTAATTTCGGAACACAGCCCTAGTACGGCGCCTGTATTGCTATATTCGTGAATTAATTTATTGTTCTGTATTATCTTATTACCTCGATTTGCATGCACACATATTTATAATTTTTTATGCATAGTAATCTTTTACACTAAATTCTGAAACTCAATTCTAAAGGTTTGATATCATACTTCCGTATAATCTAGTATCAGCAAACATCTTGTTTTGTATGTACAAACTGTATAATTTTATATTGAACTAAGAGTTGGTAAAAAGAAATATACATTTTTAATTTTTTTTCTTTTTTGGTTTAAAATTTATATCTTGCAGATTGTATTAGTATACATATTTCAATCCTTGGAAAGGATATATAATTCTGTATAACAAAAAAAAAATTTAACACAAAAAAAAATTATTGTGCACAAAAAATGCCGGTAAAATATACGACTCCAGGATCCTCTTAAATGCGTAGCCATATGACTACAATGAGAACGATAGGGTTAAGATGCTTGCTGCAGAATAATCAATTTATCATTGAGAAAGAATTGAATTTATGACGTGATAGTTTGATTTAAGTGATTCAAAAAACGAAATTGTATTATTAAGCTTTGAATATATGATTAAATTTAAATTATTTAAAAACATGTACATTTTTCATTAAAAAATACTCGTTTTTCGGATATTGAAAACTTAAACTAAAAATCTTGTGCTTAATACTTAATAGATTACAAAAACTTTTAAAACTAATTTTATCAGACTTATTTTATAGTTTACAAGTTCTTGACTAATTATCATAGATTCTTATTGTTAGCTAATATGAGTTTCTCGTGTTTTCTGATATTATCCTTGATGTATCGATTCACTGCTGTCTATCAATTTATTCTGCCAATGTTACTTCTCTTACCTTATTTTTCTTTGGTAATATTATATTTTCTGTTTGACGCGTATCATATTTTTCCAAAGATAGTCTTACAGACACACTGAATGGGGAAGAGGGGGGGGAGGGGGAGGGGGGGATTTGAATAAATATAAGTAAAGAAAATTCCACCAACATAAGTGATGGATAAAAAGTGTTTCGTAACACATTCTAATATCGTAAAGAAATATTTACGATTTATAATAAAAACCAATAATTTTTGCAGAATATTTAACAATCATTGTGTAACTTTTATCAATCAAAATATGGTAATAACTTTCTCATTTACAAGTGTATTTTCTAATTTTTATTAAACCATCTTTAATTATTTTTTTACTTTTTATTATGTTTTTATATTCGTCCTTGAAGAGATTTTACTTGCTTAAAAGCGATGTAGCAAGGCAAGAGTGGAACTATTAATAATAGCACAATTAAATCTATTATTATAAGAAACATTTACCGATCCTTTGCAAATAAATTAATATCCTGATATAATACTTTCTTTTGTAAACAACTATCAATACTACCAAAATATAAAGCTGTTTTTGTGAAAAATTATTTTATATTATAATTTATATTGTGATAAAATTCACTAAATTCTCTTATCTGTTAAAATTAAACAATGTACTATTGATAATATGTTTTTTAAGAAATGAGCAAAAACGTTAATGTATTTTCAAAATGCAAATCTATTTTATAAGAATTTATGTAATAAAAACTTTTGATGATTTACTCAATCAAGAAATGTACTATTTTTATCTGCTTTTTTACTCGCAAAGAGTTGAACGCATAAGAGTTCAACAACGTATGAATACAATTGATTTTTTGCGTGCCACGACAAACTTGATAATGATCGCGATTAAACAATTGAGGAATGCCAGCCAGAAATATATAGTGTGGATGCATGTTTAATCCAATTTCAAGACGAATTTCGTCTTTTATCCGGGTGAATTCCGCGTGGCATACGGATGTCCAGATTCCAGCCAACTGATTAAGTTCAATTTGAGGTAATGTAAACTGCGCACGTCCTCTTGACCCAGTATTCACGTACGAACACGTTTAAAAAATCATATCACACAAATTTAATAAAAACTTGCATCAGTGCGAATCACAATAGAATTAGATTTTCATAATATCTTTTCGACTCTGTGAGTCAAAAATGTAATACAATAATAATATAATGTTTATTTGCAGAATAAAATTGTCAGAGTTCTGCGGATACTTTTCCATATGCGCAAATTAAATAAATAATGATAAAAATTAGAAGACTCTATAATATAGAACCAAATGAGAAAATAGAAAGATTAATGAATGTCGATTTACTGTTATTACGCAAGTACTTTAAGGTACGACACGTAACGTTATTTAATGTTGTACGCAAGCACTTTAATGACTTTTTAGTATAAATTGGTCAATTTACAAATTTATTCAATTTTTAACAAAATGTCGCATTAAAATATTCATGTATCAATAACGGCGAGTTGGCTGTTATTGGGTTTTGCATTTTCTCAATAGAGTAATTCAATATTTAGTTTCACGCTTACATTATGCAAAATTAGATCAATATTGATATGGCCATCATACATAGCCGAATCGTCGATATTAACATGCACATTCGCGTGCATGTTATTAATTGATAAAATACACAGGTGCCATTTGCTGATTTCGCAAAATTCCATAAAATCAGGTATTCCGATGAGAAAAATGCGTAAGGGAACGTCGCGATACGGGAAAATGGACCACCAAATTGCGGATAGAGGGGAAAAGGCGGGTGGCAGCTTCGATATCGATCGCTCTCTCACGACGGAGAACGCATATCCTAAGCATCACTGCGTCGCGTCGATAGATACCGTCGTGCGGATCGTGCACGACGACCGTTTTTACGAGCATAGCGGAATCGCGAATACATCTAGACGACGTCTCGTGCTTGTAAAAGGTACAAGCTGCATCATGAATGCAACCGGCTATTTACCGCGCCCGTTCGAGTGTAAAAGTCGATAGATTCGTCCACGAAACGTAATTAAAAATACTCCCTCAGATGCAAACAGAACGCCTGTCGGCGGCGAACGTGGTAATTTAAAGGGGATTTTATTTGTAAGTTTGGTCATTTACAAACTCTAATAGACGGAGTTACATATCCTGGAAGTTTACTCTGAAGACGTATCGACGTCTCATCGATCTACCATATTGTTTTATCCTCGAATGCATTTTGTTCTCCTCTTTTTTTTTCTCTTTTTTGGTGTCTTTTTTTTATTTTAAAAAATTTTTAATAACACAGCATACACAGAATCCTGTGTATGCTGTGTTATTATATAAAAACCGGAAATTTATATCTTTTTTATTACAATATGGAAGATAGAATGTACCGAGATAAATGATATAAAATCATATAAATAATATAAATAAATAATATAAAATCAGCGAACAATTAATAATTCAATAAACAATTTTTTATTTTTCTTATTTTATTATAAATCGAAATTTTATTAACAAACATGCTTACAAGAATACCTATGTAATCATATTTACGTTCGGCTTGCTATTACCTTCTTTTTAATTTGTTTGAATAGATTGCAACGTTTATAATCGTAATGTGTTACTTTTTGCTATTAAATGAGTAATTTATTGATGATATCCTTCATAATTCAAGAATAACTAATGGTTAAAATGATTTTTAGATATGCATAAACGATTTGCCAGCTGCAAGAACAAAGAATGCCTAAGATAGTGAGTCAGGATGATAAAAAGATTCAAAATATAATGATGCGGGATCGAAAAAAAAATTACAGAAGGAAGCTGTGACGGACAAAAAAAACGACGAACATTGGTTGTCGATCTCGCAGTCATGATTTCCAACCGAAGTTCCTTTGAACTGTTTTCACTGTAAATGCAATTGCCAGCGGCGAAACGTATCAAAGTTCCTATCGCTTCAGATGGCCGTACAAAATGGTCACGGCAACGCGAAATAGACTGCGATTTCGTGTAATGGTACGTGTTCAAAGAGCGACTCTCTTCTACAATAACCAGACGCAAACTTCTTTCCTTTTAATTTTACATCATTCCGATATAAAAGTCTGTCAATTCTCAAATGTCATGTTAGAAGCAATTTTCTTTACAACAATATTCCATATTTTGCCAGTGTAAAAGCATTTTAATTTCACAATTTTTTTACCGTAGAAAGAAAAGTTGTGGAGGAAAACGATTATGTAAAAAAATTGCGCATATGCTTTGCTCTCGCGATTTTCGTTGCTTGAGCATTGCTCTTTAAGAAATTAGACGTTTACAAGAATTTTTATTATTTATTTTACTGACAAATCGTTTTTACTTTTTTTTTTAAAGTACAAGATATTACTATCAAAAAATGCAGAAAATATTACATTCTCATTGCGATGCGAGATATGTAAATTATGTGAATTATTCAAACGTGCTCCAATATTCAAATACTTCTCCTCTTCCATTCGCCCTGCTTACTCCTCCTTTACGCATATTCATAATGATAACGCTACAATACCGCTGCGACACCAGATATCGCGGATATCTTTGCTGAGATAACGAGCATCAATTAATCAAACTGCATTTGCATCATTTTCTTCGTCTTGCGAAACGTTTCTTTGCTTCTCGCTTATCATAATTGTTATCATCATCGTGTCTTTATGTTGCACGAGTAATTCGCTACTATTCTTTCGTGATCGTCGAAGAGTCATCGTGATTTCGCACTATCGATGAAAGCTCGCGCGTGAAAACGCAAAAAAACGTAACAATCGACCGTATACGATCTTGCAAAAACGGAAGATAAATGATGGATGCATACATTTGATATACAAAATGTCGCAAGACTCACGAATATCCTTTTAATAACAGATTTTTTGTTCTGTTTCTGCTTTATTTTTCTTTACAAATCTAGAAACTTTAAATTTAAATCATACTAATGTAAAGTTTACTTCTGAAATTAACTGAAGAGTAGAGTGCTGTTATTTATTTCTTCTCTTGAAACTTAATTTGCTTAACTCTTTTCGAACGGACGTCCTCGTTTAATTTTCATGAAAATTCCTATTGGCTTATAGAAGTTTCTGTTGATCTTTATTCAAATCTGTGGTTAAAAATTTAAAATAACGAACCAAATTGTAACAAAAATAATTGAATTATCATGAAACTCGATTTTAAGTAGTTTTTGGGATTGCTCAAATAATCTTGGAATTTTAAAATTCTGAAGTGGCACTTTAATCTAACAATCCCAAAAATTCTTAAAACCTAGTTTTATGATAATCAGATAAATTTTTTGAAATTTGCTCCGCTACATTGCATCCGTTATTTTGAATTTTGAAATTATAAGACCACAATCGAATTCCGCGACCCTGAAAAAATAAGGTCTTATATAATTTACTTTGTTAAAAAGTTTCCGTCCCGAAAGAGTTAAAAGTTCTTCTTTTTCAGTTGCTTATACTTTGGTCTCGTCGGTGTCTCGACCTTTTTACTGACGATTTTCAAAAATCGAATCAAGAAATTTCGTCACAGTCGCGTTTTGTACACTCTGTACGAAGATTCGACAACTGAGAACGGTCAAAATGGGGTAGGTGTATTATGGAGAGACGCCGAGAGATGCGTATACGCGCATGCATGCGCTCCTCCTATCGGTCACCTGTAACGCGAGCACACGTTTGCCCCAGTAACCGACGAGCCACCCCTTCGTCGTTGCTCCAGTTATCCGCCCTTGCCCGCGGCTCGCGTAACCGCGTATACGTACCATTTATTATCTTCGAACGACGCGTCGCGCCACCGTGATTTGTCGGACTTTTCGGATGCTTAACACGTCGAGTGCACTGACTTCATGTTTTCTGACGGGACTTTTTTGATGCATCGTCTCTGTTGTTTTGCCGAAAACCTTTGAAACGTTCTTTATCCGTGGAAATAATTATTTTCCAAAATTCTATTTTGCAGGATTTTGTGATATTTCGTCGATATAAAAAGAATTGTTTACTACTTTCTCTTCATTCTTTATAATTTACGAGTTGTACACGAAGAAATATAATACAAGTATTGAAATTCCTTGAAATTCGAAAAAGTTAAAAAAAAATGTTTCTCGTCGAAAACAATTTTTCTCTTGTGAACATTACGCAACATCACGTTTAATTTCTAGTTAAATATTTTTCTCTACCTTTTAGAATTCCAAAAGAAGTGTATTAGTCTCGAGTTTAGATGCCGTGCGTTTAAAGGGTGATTGGGCACGAGTGAAGCGTGCTGTTATCCGTGTCTCAACTCGCTGTGTATACTCATAAAATATTAATACACTTAATAAAGTTCTAAACGAATCGATGAGCATACTCAACCCTTAACTCGAGACTTGAGTAATTATATAACTTTTCGAAACTTAATTCATATCAATGCGCAGAAATAAAGATATTTTGTGTGCACTGAAACTTTACGCAGATGTTAATCAGAGTCTATACGAGCAATTATCATATAATAAATTTGAAAGCAATTTATTTTCATCTCGTTTGATGTGAATATGTGTAGTAAGTGATATTTTAATGAAAAAATCTCTGCGGCGCAGTGTGGAGCGTTTACAACTCTGACGAAGGAATTATATTCTTTCCATTGACAAACAATAGATGCTTTTAATACCTGACCTTTACTCTGCTTTGAACAAAGCTGCTTGCGAGAAATGCAAAGCTCAAGAGCAAAACTATGAGTAAGTTTTTTTAAGGATGCTAGAGTAACAGCCGAACTTCAACCCGCGAAAGCGCCATCATTTAGATAAAACTAAAAATGATATTGACATTATCGACGTAATGTCCACGTACACATATTTGTTTGTGTTAGTAATATACTACACCATAGACGTAGTAAGTATAAACTGCTCATATCGTTCAAAGAGTGTCGAGAATTCAGAAAGAGTACAAAAAACTTTGAACAGAATCGTTTTCTCTCTCGCATATAAGAAGAGAGGTGGTAATAGAAGAAGGTAGTAACAATAAAGAAGAGTAAAGAACGTGTATGGATAGTAGCCATGCTCCCTACTCGCGTCTACATGTTACTCCTTCTATCCGTTGAAAAGAGATAGCGATTCTGTTGAAACCACAGACTTCTATATATTACTAGACTGCTAACTCCTTATGTACGAAGGCATCCTCATTCCTTATGTACGAAACAGGTACATAGTATCCCTTTCTGCGCATGCACTTTGATAATGCACTTAATAAAGATAATAAATAATTTGATATGTCACCTCATACACACCAAACACACATTCGCCGTACGTAATATGATTAAGTGATACCTCGTTTGAAAAACAGAAATTCATTAAAGAAATAATATTAAGTAACAATAATAACATTATTAAGCTAAATTAATTTAAATGAACAAACTTTTGTAATGTATAGTACGTAAAATATTTTATATGTATAAATACTTATAAAAAAATCATATATAAAAAAAATATTAATATTTTTTGTTAAATAATTTTATAAAATAACTTTATAAAATAATTGATATATATAAAACATTTTATGGATTAATAAAATATACACACATTTTATATTTATATATTTTCCATCCGATTACTTTTCTATGACACGTATTAAGTAAGAAAGAGGATTAGAATCGTAGGTTAGAATAACTGCGAACTGTATTATGGAGAATGTGTTGATTAAATAATAAAATAATCATGTATATGATTATTAATAAAGTACTATTGTTAAAAACTGTTGGCTTATACTCAAACAATACAAAAATCACATTGCCTCTGTGCAAAATGAGATACTTTATGACATGCTTTTTGAGGACGTTTTATATAAGCAAAATTTGGAGAGTTAGCAGTTTAGTATTATATGTATAGAAGTCTGTGGTTAAAACAGTTGCGATCTCTTTCTAAATTTGAACGCTCGCCGCTTAGGTGTAGAAATAGGTGTAGAGATAGCAGTCTATACTTACTACGTTATGTACTACTGACATGTGATCTGTTATGTGTCGTCGGATGGTTTGTAAACAAACGACGCTCGTACTTCTTTCCTCGACCGAAATCCCATTGCAAGCTGGCCTTACACTGAGGCAACTAGTAGCAACCTAATGTCCTGCAGCATGCGATTATTGGTTGCTCCTCGGGTTGCCACGCAGTATGTAACCGAGAGCAATCATTGCAGAGAAGAGAGCATGCTGCTGATCCATTTACACCCAGTCCGATTAATTGTTTCAATTTTCAAGTTAATCTGTGTAAAAATGTCGGTGCAGACAGTTGCTGCCGCTTACCTTATCCTTTTGAACAGGAAGAGGAAACACTCAGAGAAAGATGTGGTGCAGACACATTTTTGTAAATAATGATATACTTCACAATAACTTTTTTAATAAACTTCTTTGTGATGACGCTTGTCTGTTCAAAAATTTTATCCGTGAGTAAACGGGATTTTGATTACCTTTTGAACAAAATAACTCTTTTAATTATAAAATCTAAGTACAAATTTTTTTTCTATATCTATGGAAGGTCGTTCTCAAATTTTTTACTTTTTCTTTAACTTCCTTAATCGAACAATCAAACTTTAAGACCAGTTTTTCTTACAACTTGATTTTCTTCCGATTATCTTTATAGTTCGAATCTCGGAAAACCTATAAAATTCGTTTTTCTCGGTATTCTTCAATTAATAATTTTGTCTTGTCTGTATCCCAACTTATTATGCCGCATGTGACTACACAACTAAACCCATCAGCGACACAGGTTGGCTTGCTACTTTGAGCAATCACCGGATTTGTGCCGCATGCAACTGTGCGGCTATGCAACTGAAAGTGGGTAACCTGCAGCATACCATCGTGCCGCATGCGGCATGATTTTCTATGGTTACCTCAGCGTAAGACCAGCTTAAGGCAATATAATATACCAAACGAAACAGATATATACAAGGTGTCAAATAAATATGATTTAAATATGACAAAATAAGATTTGAAAAATATACATATAATACTATAACATTTAACTAAACAAAATGTCATATACTTTCCTTATTTTTATCCTTATGTAATAAATACAAAATTAATCAAATAATTAATATGTACATATATTGAATATATCTTACTCTTATTGAGTTATCTTTATTTTGTATTTATACAATAATGAGTATGTATTATTTCAGTCATCGTATAAAATGCAAAATAAAGATAACTATATTCAATATGTGCGTGTGTGTATATATATATATATGTCATGTTCGAAATGTTCCGGGACAGTTAAATATCTCTGAAAGTACTCATTTTTGAGAAAATTGACAATTTGACAATTGACAATTTTTAATAAATATAGTCAGAGGCTATAAAAAAGCATATGACATTTTTCTCTAGTTACATGTATAGTATATATATAATACTATACATGTAACTAGAGAAAAACATCATATGCTTTTTTTATTTTTATTATTATACAGGGTGTTTCGTAAATACCTAACACTGAGTACGCTACGAGATTCCTTGTATAAAAGTGAGTAATAAAAGTTCTTATAAAAAAAGTCAAGACACCAATAGTTTTTGAATGGTGAGCTGTTGAAGTTGACCGATTACGGAGCGGAACTACCGGGCGCTCAGGCACGGCTGCTGCAGCCTGTTTCGCAGCTCGTGGAATTCGCGAGAACCGCGGGCGCGTTTCTCGCCTGTTCGAACGCGCCGTGCCTGAGCGCCCGATAGTTCCGCTCCGTAATTGGTCAACTTCAACAGTTCACAATTCAAAAACTATTGGTGTCTTGACTTTTTTTATAAGAACTTTTATTACTCACTTTTATACAAGGAATCTCGTAGCGTACTCAGTGTTAGGTATTTACAAAACACCCTGTATAATGATAAAAATAAAAAAAGCATATGACGTTTTTCTCTAGTTACATGTATAGTATTATATATATATATACAGGGTGTCCCATTATAAAACATCCACGCAAATTACTCCGAAGATAAGGGTGATAGCAAAAAATGACCTTAACAAACGTTGTAGGATTAAAAGGGGGCCAACTGAGGGTGACCTTGACTTTGACCTCGCAGTTGATTTTCAAGGTCATTTAAAGGTCAGAGTTATTTTTTTAAATGGAAACTCCTATTTTTTATTCCAAAATCTAATAGCTGGTGTCAAGAGCTTTTCAAAACACTATAATAAAGTTATTTTACATTAAGTACTTTTCGAGTTATGAGGCTTGTAAATTACAGTATTTTGACATAAAATACAAAATATCTTGTAAAACATTCAATTTTTGGTAATCTTAGCTTAATACTTTTATGCATAAAATAATGAAACGAATCAATTGGTATAAAGAAAACACATAGTTGCTTTCAAGAAAAAGTATGCAGTTGCATGTTGCAAGCTACATATTTTTTCTTGAAAGCAACTATGTGTTTTCTTTATACCAATTGATTCGTCTCATTATTTTATGCATAAAAGTATTAAGGTAAGATTCCCAAAAATTGAATGTTTAACAAGATATTTTGTATTTTATGTCAAAATACTGTAATTTACAAGCCTCATAACTTAAAAAGTACTTAATGTAAAATAACTTTCTTATAGTGTTTTGAAAAGCTCTTGACACCAGCTATTAGATTTTGGAATCAAAAATAGGGGTTTCCATTTAAAAAAATAACTCTTACCTTCAAATGACCTTGAAAATCAACTGCGAGGTCAAAGTCAAGGTCACCCTCAGTTGGCCCCTTTTTAATCCTACAACGTTTGTTAAGGTCATTTTTTGCTATCACCCTTATCTTCGGAGTAATTTGCGTGGATGTTTTATAATGGGACACCCTGTATATATGATACTATACATGTGAAAAATGTCATATGCTTTTTTATAGCCTCTGACTATATTTATTAAAAATTGTCAGCTCACGTTAGATCGCCTCTGATTATGTTTATTATAAATTGCTAGCTCACATTTGAAACACCTCTGACTTTATTTATTAAAAGAACCATGAGTAGACCGCCTCTAGCTTTACTTGTTTAAAAATTGTTTCAAAATTATATTTATAATGAAGATTTTCACTGACAAATAGAAAGTAACATATCAATTGACACACACTAACACACACACGCGCGCATGCAAAAGTAACGTACACTGTACAGTAGATTGGTAAAAGGTTAGATCATTATGGACAGTGTGTATCAATATCATAATATCTTTCTTTTCATTTTATTATCAACTGTTTCTAACGTAAATCTCAAGACGGCGCCTCTATGTCAACATATCCGGGAACTAATCTATTGTTTTTTTTTTACTTTATTACCACTATATTGCATGAACGCAAACGCACAAATTTTTCATGACACTAATCTTTTTTATTTAGCATCTAAACTCAATTTAAAGAGTTTTATATCATTTTTTGGTATAATTCAAAAGCTAGAACGCTTTGTTTTATATGTACAATTGTATAAATCTAAAATAAAGAGAATATTAAACTAAGAATCAGTAAACGATTATATATTTTTGTAATTTTTTGTTTTTTTTTGCTCAAATTTTACGTGCTAGCCTAAATTAGCATATGTACTTTAATCTTGAAAAAGGATTTATTTTTTCAATCAATTAATAAAAAGATTAGTGGCAGGAAAAATAATAACGTTTTGTCGGTAAAACAGACTCCAGGATCTCCTTAAAACCAATTTAGCTATTATAAATAATATTTTTTTTATTGATATTTATTTATTTAAATATTGATATTTATTTATTTAAATGAGTTCTTTTGTCTATTAATAAATTAATACTTACTTTAAACGACGATCTACAATTAATGACGAAATTCTATTTATAATTTTATGTGCCGTGTGTGTTTAATACAGGAAACGTTTAAAAAATCAGACATGTATATATATCGTATGTATGTACAATGATTCTTTAAATAATATCTGTTATATAAAATTATAAATTAATTTACGTTTAATCAATTATATACAAATTAATTAATTATAGATCGTCTAAAACAGATATATTATAATTTTTAATTTTATGTTTGAAGATTATAATCTTTCACCAAATCACTACTTTTACATTTTGTCTGACAATTATCTATAACTATTGAAATTTTCTATGTTTGTGTGTTATCACCAATACTACATTTATCTTTTTATATTTGATATTGCATGATGAAATGCAATTATTTTGCCATAATGTTAGCGATAATTGTCCACAATTGTCAAAATATATAATTTTGAAATATTTAAAGGACAATCAGTAAACGGCAGCAGCATCATAAAAAAATTGTTAACGAATTACAGATAAAATTTGTTTTATTTGAATCTTTTTAAACTTCAATATTGAAAAACGTTAATAAAATAGTAAATATGCATTTTAGGTCATACCTCACCGATTTTGTCGCCATTTAGATATATTGAAGGGGAGGCTGTTCTGAATAATTCCGCGCAAAAATCAAGTGGGGGACGGCATTGGTTTAGGAGATATAACAAATTAAAGTATCGTAATTTTAATGCTTTTCTGGTGTTATAAATTGATATTACGAACAGTGAAGTTTATATATGCCGTGTTTGTATACAAACACGATATGTAAAGTTTTTGTTTACATTTTTTAAAGAATAACTACATGGTCATAGATATTTTGTCAACAGTCGGCTTTACCTATTTCTCGTAGTTTATTGACTTTCTTTCAAGCTTTCAACATGCGACTACACGAATTTCTAAGGCTTGTTGAGGATAGCAATAAGTTATTATTATAGATTTTGTCATTGATCGAAAAGTTATTCACGGACACATTAAATGTCTACGGTATGAAACAGCTGTCGATTTAAATCGTGAGCGTGAGCTTTTTATATGTCACGCTGTGAAGTATGAATAACGCAGATACAAAAGACGACGAAAAATACGGTGTAATTTTACGTTGACTCCGCTCCTCCGCTTGCATCCCATCTCACAAAAATCAAACCTAACCTAACCTAACCCAAACCTAATTTCAAATAACTAATCAGAATTAGATTTGAGTTAGGTTAGAGTTTTTTGGGATGGGAGTGCAGGAAGAGGGACGGAGCGTGAAAGTTGTAGAGATTCTTTTAATCAAATAATAACAGATTATTCTCTTCGCTGTTCGTAAGATCAGTTTATAATACCTAAAAAAAGCATTAAAAATGTGAAATTTTAATTTGTTACATCTTTTAAACCAATGTCGTCCTCTATTTGATTTTTTCGGGGAATTACTCAGAATAACCTCCCCTACAACATATCTAAATGGCGACAAAATCGGTGAGGTGTGACCAAAAATGCATATTTACCAATAAAATATTTTTATTTTACTTTGGCTACTTCTCAAAATTTATCATTCTTTCAGTAGTACAAATCCATTAAATTCTTAATTTTTTATCAAATAGAATAATAAATATACAATATATGTTATAAAATGTATTAAAAATAGAATTACAAATGTAGTATTACAAAAATACAAAAATAGAATTACAAATGATGCAATAAAATATGTTGCCAACATTTAGAATACGATTTAAAAAAAAACATCTAAATTTATTTTATAAAATATTTTCAAAAATTACTAAATTTAGAGGTTATTATTCCGGAAATTATATCAAAATTTAAGAAAGACAACACAAAATATCGTACCTACAAGAGTTTTGAACAGAATCATATAAACTTTATAAGTATCAAAAAATATTTATTTTTTTTATCTAAATACTTTGTTAATTTTAATATTGACGTATTAATTAACATCTAGTTAATTGATAAATAATCTTAAAAAGACGATTAAATGACGTTAATTCTATGACGATAATATGTCGTCAAAAATATCACGTCTGTGTTACGTCATTATTTAGTCGACTGACGTTATATGATGAGAAATGACCTTAAAATGATGTCATAATGACGTCACTCTGCTACTTGGAACACTGTTTATGCAAAATGTATATACACTGTGTGATGCAAAATTGGAAATAATAAACGCGATAATGATCACATATCGTTAGTCCTGCGAGTAACAAAGTCAGACATTGATATGATCATCAGTAGCAAGCGTAACAATGGCTGTTTGCAAAATGTTTCAAATTGCCGCGCCATCGTTCACAATTCTGTCGATATCTGATCTCTATCGGCTCCCTGCAGTCGCGCGACGTACATCTAAAATTAATAATATCCATCAATTAGTCATACTCGACTGATATAAGCAACGAACTCTCGATTCGCGCTGCAGGTGTTTTCGCTGCGAATACTCTGGTCCGTGTAAATCCGCCGTTACAACCGTCCGTAAATGGATTCAATCCTCTGTGTAAGTGAACTCATGTTGCGTCGTGTATTTTGATATTTCCACTGCTATAATTTTAACGCCGATCGAGTTATAGGCTTTCATTTGTAGGACATGCCGCGGGTCTGTGCATATTTGTGCGTACGCGCCGCGTAACATTCCGAATTGCGCGTGTACGCGAATGAATTTGTCCTACACGAAGAAAATTTTATATAAAAAAATTACTATGTACGACAATAGCCGCGGATCATGAAGAAATTATCAAAATTTTTACTGTGTTTTTTTACTATGTTACGTACATTTTTACTATGTTTTTCACATGTAAAACATAGTAAAAATTTTCGGTCCGCGGCTTTATGGTCCGCGGTTACTGCCGTACATAGTAATTTTTGATATAAAATTTTCTCCATGTAGTAATCAATTGCGCTTTTAATTCTGCGCTTACAAAGCCTCTTTTGTTACACTTTCGCGCCAGTATACCGACATCGTTCATCCAATTAATGGCAACCGTCCGTACGCTCTCATTAACCAAGGCGCGTGGTCGCGATTGGTTATGTGTTTCACTTTCGCCTGTTTAAACGGTGAGCCGAAGAACACTGAAATGTCTTATATTATGAATTTATATTTACGAGCCGATATCAGCGATGCGGATTATTAATAACCATAATTAGGTTAACCCGAATGTATATTCGTTAATTAAATCGGCGCTTGGATTATCATTTTAGCATAATTACCGTTAATCTCTAGCGAAACCAATGTTATTTTGTATTCTCTATAAACACTTGGGGTGCACTAATTGACGAAAGTTATTGTTTTTCTTATAATTTTTATCTCTAGTGCTTTTAGACGGCATAAAATAGCTCAAAACCATGCACTTTACACCATTGAAGTAAAATTGGTGAAAAGAAATATTATCTACACTCACACGTTGCTTAAACTATTAAATTTGAGATCTAATAACGGTAGAGTAGATTGACACCATTAACAAGCAGACACCATTAACAAGGATTTGACGTAGATTTGACTCGATAAATTTCTTTGCAGTTAATGTAACTTTACGATGGCAGTCGTGAATTGCCGTCGATAAAAAGAAACGATATTTAAAACGTTAAAACTGTCCATTGATTCGCGAAAGCAATAAGGTCGACGC
The DNA here is from genome assembly GCF_040581485.1 of Linepithema humile. NCBI lineage: Eukaryota > Metazoa > Arthropoda > Insecta > Hymenoptera > Formicidae > Linepithema > Linepithema humile. The sequence goes on from NC_090131.1 coordinate 12,282,106, forward strand.
TCGATAATCGATGGGAAGTTTTTCGAATTGACGCTTCTCTCACGCAGAACGACAGCAACCTTACGCGCGATAACATCGATGACCGAAACAACTACGATCGAAGACAAGTGCTAAGGGACTTTTATTGTGCTGAGGGACGATGTGCAGCAAGTGCAGTGAGTGCTGCCAAGGATCTAGGCACAGTGTGGACGCTAGCCCCACGCCAGGCTCCGATTCAGAAGCATCAGGTAACGATTAGCTGATTGTAAGGAAGAGGACTCCGACCGTCGATCTGTCGTCGCTCTTCCGTTACGATTTCTGGTCTTGCTAATCCCAACCGTCTATCCGTTACCACTTCTATCAATGTCTCTAATTTTATCAACTAGAATGTACTAGTATTAAACATTTGTTCCGAACTCTCGACGTAGCAATCTTGCGATTCCTATGATCGCGCTAGCAGGATTAATTTGTGACTGCAGTACCTGATTGATTTAGTTAGCGGAACAGAAATTTACTTAATATAATTTAGATATTCTCTTACATATTAATTTTTCTGTGTACTTGCTTCTTTATATCGTTTGATCACTCTTCTTGTTATTGCTAATGCTAGTTGGCTGCTGAATTTAGTATTGCTTGTATTGCCAATTCTAATTTCATCCACATGAAGTTACACTGAAGTTTGTACATAAACTTATAATTAATTTAAAATCTTTTATTTATTTCAATAAAATATATATACATATTTAGCCAAATAAAATAAAATAACAATAAAGAAGCAAAAAAGTCAAAAACGTATTTCTATATATTTTCATATAGAAATCGATTTAATAAAATTTGACATTATTTCGAAACAAAAGATAAATGTTATGTTGCTATCGGTGCTGAAAAGATGCAATTTACTGTACCAAATTCCAAAAGTGGAAACACTAAAAGCATTTATCTCGCACAAATATCTCTTGTAAAAGTACCGTCCATCGTCGAACGGAACGAACTTCTTCTACGTATTCGCATTACATGATATTCTTTCGAAGAAAGTAGTTTGATTAAAGCTTCAAGCTCCAATAAAAGATCCAAGAAACAAGTTGCGACTTTGAGGATTAGATTTGCTTCGCTCCGTCCAAGGTATACACGACAATGAAGTGGTAGATGATCTGGTGAAGCGAAGAACTCATGAGCACTCTACCGAGCAGATTGTCGATATCCCTTTTGCTGCTGGAAAAAGAATCAAGGAACTATCTTGAAGAACACCTGACTTTTTGGAAAACAAGAAAGGGTTGCTAAGCTTAGCATCAAGCTAAGTTTTTGATGAAACAACCCTTGTCAAAGAGGACTAATAAACTCTTGACAATGAACAAAAGGAGATTGAGAACAAGCATCGGTCTCCTAACAAGACACATCGCCCTTAGGGCTCATTTATACAATCTCGAACTATCTGAGCAGAGAGAATGCCGGCTATGTGGAGAGGAAAAAGAGGACAACATTCATATTTTGTGTTATTGCTCTGTTCTAGCGCTAAAGAGATACAGATTCTGGGATCATATGTTTCCTGAGCCCAAGGATCTGAATTAAGTGAGGGTAAATAACCTATGTAGCCTGACGGAGAACGCGCAACTTTCAGATCTAGATGACATTAAGAGTTGTTCTCCAGCCCCACTCGTTATTACTACCACTACCACTACCACTACTTTGATCTGTAAATTTTCCTTTTCTTTTTATTGGGTCCTCCCCCGTTTCTTCTCTTGTTCTTCGCACTTTTGTAATGTCGACGCGCTTCATCTCTTTATCGTGTTTTCCCTTCTGACAAGGGGAGGACGCGGACTACGGGTCACCGATTTCAAAGAAATTTTTATATGGTATAGTACTCTATCAGAAGAGTACTTGAATAAAAGGATAGGGCGCAACGCTTAGCCGTTTTCGAGAAAAATCGATTTGAAGTTTATGGCGTCCCTTATATTTCGGTCCTGTTGGATCGGTTGTCGAGATGGCGGCGTAGCTCGGGCACTTAGGCCCTGGGCTATCACGCTGTCGACCTGGGTTCGATCCCACCCTATTATACTTTTTTTTTTTATTTATTTTATTTATTCTAGCGAATATTTATTCATTATATTATTATAATTAAATAAAATTATTTTAATTAACAATTTTGGTTTTTTTTAATTTGCACTTTCACTACTATCATATAAAAAATAAAGTAAAAAAAAACGTCTACGATTTAAATAATATTATAATTATTATTTAATACCAGAAATATTTTATTAATCATAATTTAATTTGGTGTGTAGGAATATACGTTACAAAAGAGAAGTAGTCTGAAGGGGAGCTAAAAACTGTTAGCAGTTACCTGATGTGAGAACATTAGGTATACAAATATTATGGTTGGAGCAATAAGTAACTCAACGAAGTTGAGTGAAAAATTACATACCAAATTAAATTATGAATGATTAATAAAATATTTCTGGTATTAAATAATAATTATAATATTATTTAAATTGTAGACGTTTTTTTTATTTTATTTTTTATATGATAGAAGTAGTGAAAGTGCAAATTAAAAAAAAAACAAAATTGTTAATTAAAATAAATTTATTTCATTATAATAATATAATGAATAAATATTCGCTAGAATAAATGAAATAAATGAAAAAAAAAGTATAATAGGAAGGGATCAAACCCAGGTCGACAGCGTGATAGCCCAGAGCCTAAGTGTCCGAGCTACGCCGCCATTTTGGCAATCGATCCAACAGGACCGGAATATAAGGGACGCCATGAACTTCAAATCAATTTTTTTCGAAAACGGCTGAGCATTGCGCCCTATCCTTTTATTAAAGTACTCTTCTGATAGAGTACTATACTATATAAAAATTTCTTTAAAATCGGTGACCCGAAGTCCGCGTCCTCCCTTTGTGAGACGATTTCTGTTTGTCGCGTCGAATAGAGTTTATTTCGAGCGTTCCTTCGATAACCCAGTCACACCAGACTTCAGTTGTTAAACTCCAGTTAAAGTCCAAATACATTTTTTTCGATATCACTCGCTTTATCGAGAAGCGAAGCTCTGTTATATTAGCAGGATACAAAATCATACTCTATTACGTATGGAATTCGAAATTATCATTGTTTTTATTTTGTTTTATTTTTAAAGACGTTTGCTAAGTACTAGGGGCAAACGGTAAGAGGGGAATTTCTATGCTTATACGCAGAAGCATTCTCTAGATATCAAACTTCTTAATCCGAAGTATTGAACTTAAATATATTATGTTTATTTGTAGTATAACTGTATTGTTGTACAACTGAATTGTAGTATAACTATTCAAAACGAGGATATATACTTTTATTTAATATTTATATGATAAAATATATTATTTTAATAAACAAAAACATCGATAAATTTAAATAATAAAAATGTTTACCAGAAAACACAATAGTGCATAAATTTGTCAGTACTGACGCTTTGTCAATTATTTAAACTTTCATTCTCATGACATTTTATTATTTATTAAACTTTTTCAGTAAAAGGTTATGTGATAGTGGTGCAATACAAAATATGTGCGCTATTGCACATTTCTCATGTGGCTTAACTATTGCAGAAAAAATACATGTTTTTGAGTATATTTATCATAATATTTTTAAAAAAATGTGATAAAAGAGTCTTTTTTTTAATTTTTTAAAAGTTTATTTTGTATTTTAAACATTTTTTTTATTCGAATAAATATTTTTTTTTTAATAATGACATTTTTACGCACGACAACCATAAATGCTCTTGTATAAAATACAAATTTTGATATTAATTTTTTTCAAAATTAAATGATCAATTAAGGATACAACGGAGTGAAACTAGCGTCACTAAGAATAGAAGTAAAACACGGAATCGTTATTTTCATAATTTGACAGTTTCACAGACTATGTTTACACGTCAATCTTAATTGGGTATAGTAACATCCGTAGTTATGAAACTGGCCAATCACAGTCATTCCATATTTCAGAGGAATAGCTGTGGTTGACCAGTTTTATAACTACGGATGTTATTAAATTCGATTAAGGGTATAAACGTAATCACAATTACGAAGAGAAACACGTAACAATTATGATATTCCTATTCAGAAAAAGTATATACAACTTAATAAAAAGCGATTTTTTTGAAAAAGCGGTAAAAAAAATTTCTTCTGTAAGAACATAAACGTGAACTTTAATTTTTTATAAATTTTTGAGAACCAATTACAAAATCTGACTTTAAATTGTGTAGTTACACAAGGACTATATTTATTAAAAAATTACAAAAAAATATTACTTTTCTGAATCATAGTTTGCAAAGTATTAAATCGCACAATATGAACGATTTGTGTGCTAAAAAAATGGTTATTTGACAAAAAGAAACAATTGCGCTGTCTTTGTCTCTGTCAATCGTATATATAGACGTATGTTCGTGAAAGGATATTACATCAAAACATTGCGCACGGATGTAACAATTCAAAGATAGGTTAGACAAAAACCAACACTTTTGCGATCCTTACTGTATCTCCTGCAATTGCTCTGTACGAGAGCCGAGCTAAAAAAGCTTTTAGACGTCTCATTGCAAAAAATAGTGGCGTAGTAGGGTTAGTGAGCGCCTGCTTATCATACATTTTATATTTGTAGCATATATGTGCATGTATGTATATGAATTGTTAATAAATATTGCATACATGTTAAAATTATTTATGTTGATTAATAATAATAATTATGGCGTAATAATGCACAGTATAATTAAATTTATTATCGATAAGCTACAGATGCTTAATATATTTACTAACTCATTGTTGTTTTACTTATTCCATTGTATAGAGAATAATCAAAGCATAACACAAATGAAAGAGGTTCTTTTGCTGAAATTTTGGAAAAATAAATTAAAAAAGTAAAATTACCATATATTTAAGAAAAAATCCAGACAACATGCATGTCTTATGCCCGTTTCTACCAACGTAGTTTAAAAAATTAATCCCTAGTAACATTTGGTTATAACAAATCGTAAGGCAAGTTAAGTTAAATAAATCGAGTATTACTAAGGATTAACTTTTTAAACTGTATTGATAAAAACGGGCATTAGGGTGATTATTTCCATCGTCTGTTAACTCTACAGACTTCTATATATTACTAAGGCACTATAAACGTGAGTATTTTCATGTCTGCGCCATTTTTGCTTCATTCCCCCACTCCTTGCCCTCTCGCCCTTTTAGCTTCTTAGCTCGTCCTCGCTGAGCTAAGAAGTTTATGGTGATTAGGCGAGAGGGCAAGGAGTGGGGGAATGGAGCGAAAATGGCGCAGACGTGAGAATACCTACATCTTTAGTGCTCTAATATTACTGCTAAAGTACTAACTTCTGATGTATAAGATGTCCTCATTTCTTATATACGAAACAGATACATAGTATTCCTTTCTTCGCATGCACTTTGATGATTCATGTCACCACATACACACGTTTGCATATTCATACGCACATACACACCCAACACATTTGCCATACATAATATGATTAAGTGGTACTCATCCGAAAAACAGAAATTTAATACAGAAATAATATTAAGTAATAATAATAACATTATTAAGCTAAGTTAATTTAAATGAACAAGCTTTTATAATGTATAGAACGTAAAATATTTTATATATAAATACTTATGAATAAATCATATATAAAAAAATATTATTAATATTTTTGTTAAATGATTTTATAAAATAATTTTATAAAATGATTGATATATGTAAAACATTTCATAGATTAATAAAATATACACACCCCAGGTAGAAATTTGGTCTAGGAGAAAGCCTGGCCCTGGATATTTTTCTCCGAGTATAGCTTGGATCTGTCCGTGAAATCTAGCTTGGACCCATATGTGATGGGGGACGGCGGGCATGGACGGATCCATTATTTAAAATGTACCTAGGTCCAGGCTTTGTTTCCACAGTTTTTCCTAGAAATTATACTGGAATCCCGCCTAGGGCCCTTATTTTACTCGGGTTTTCTCCTGGATTGTTCGATATTGTATTTTGCGGATGACGTTCCTATAAACGTTTTTGTAGATTTGGGTAAAAGTGCACTGAAAAAAAAGTTTTGTTGTATTATAAGAAATTCTGGTTGATTCTACTAGTACGTTTGTTCAAAAATTTTACGAAACAAATTTGTTGTTGGAATTACCAGAAGATTCTGTTAAATTCCATCCTGTTTAAATCTATCAGAATTTCTTGTAAACCTTACTGCATCGTGTTGTTAGACTTACAAAACTCTACCAGAATTTCTTGTAAACCTTACTACATCGTGTTGTTAGATTTACAAAACTCTACCAGAATTTCTTGTTAACTTTACTATATCGTTTTGTTAGGTTAACACAACATTGTAGTTAAAAAACAAGTTCGGATAGGTGTGGTTTTTGTAAAATACTAACAATATATTTTGGTTTAAAGTATACTCAATGATGTGATGTTTCCTACCGAGCTCCCGGCTCCCGATAGGAAACATCACATCACTGGTATACATATATTTTATTAAAAAAAAAAAAAAACACCACGTGATCATAAAACTTTTCAGATGTAAGGCTGATGGCAGAGACCGAGACGTAAGAACTTATGTATGTCGTCGTAGTCGTATCCACATGTATCCACACGATAACCTTTCACGACTTACGTTTTTCTCTGCCTTATCATACGTCCACGACAGACGTCTACGACAGACATAAGTGCTTACTTCTCGTTCTCTGCCATCAGCCTAACTAATATTCCGTAATGGATCCACGACGCGACGTAAAACTTTAGCGAGCTCAGTTGAGACTGTTCCGGCTGCTCAGCGCAATTGCTTCGCGAAAGATCTAATGCGCGCGATTCGCGCCGCGAGTAGCGAGGGCGCAGTAGCAGTGTAACAAATGAATGCGGCGAACAGTTGATCAACCGTTTAGTGAGTGATGACGAAACTGTTGCAGAGCGCTGCAATTTATGTAAATATAACAAGAAGTTTTGTGGATCCAACAAGAACACACTTATTCAGATCCTTATAGTGAAGTTAACCAAACGGTGTAGATATAAGATGTAAAATTTTGTGACGATAACCAGAAATTCTGTTTTGTTTGACTAAAATACGGTCAACCAGAAGCATTTTGTTAATATAATAAAACCATTTTTCTCAGTGTGGCGTTAATCTAGGTCGTAAAATATCCAGCAACTCATCTGCTTGATTGTATGGAATTTGGTTGGTTACAATTCACTGACGTAATTTTTCCATTTCATCAGCCATTTTGTCCTCATTATTATGACCTTCAATGCATTCATCGATTTCTCTTTCTGATTCTAATACAGGATGTCTTAATAGCTATTAGCACCTTAATATCTTCGAATCTATAAGGTTTAGAGAAAAATGTGTATAACCAAAATTGCACGATACAAAGGGGGCTATCATATGACAATAATAATTTTTGTCCAGGTGGAGGCGTTTCGGAGATTTCAAGGTCAACTTATCTGTTGAACAGATTGGTTCATTCACTGTTTTCGTTTCATATATTATTTTCCCGTAGTCACTACAAGCGAAACTTCAAAGTGTAATATGCGCTAATTGCATATGACAACGCGCTGCGCACGAAATGCAGCGATTATCTATAAGGGTGTAATGTGGAAGAGATGCTTTAGCAACAATTTTAGTTAACTTTTCTTCCTCAAATATGTGATAACATGTCATTTTTATATTTATTTAGCGACTATTGCGCAACACAAGTGCGGTATAAACGATGCGTTATGCAGTGCGAGGCATATAGTGTGATACTGATGACTCATTTTTGAAAGATGCGATTTTGGAACATAATAAAATCATATATGGTTGAATTCAGCGTAAAAAATGCCACAACTTTTGTCATTACAAAAATTTTGAAATTCGAAAAAATAATAACAATGGGTGGGGGTAAATTTAAAAAAATTACATTTTTTGGAAATCCAACTACACCGTTATAAAGCCCATTATAAGCCATACAACTTTTATTTGAAACATTTTTTGATATCTCTTACGGTTTTGACGATATTCACACACAAAGAAAAATCCCGTTTTTCTTCAAAGAGGTGTTTCACCCCTTAAATTTAAGTTAGGGCCGCTATAAAAAAATACGTGTCTCCTCAAATTGTGTTTTACGACATATTTCATGGAGAATCAAATCGGGGGGGGGGGGGGGGACACTTGTGAAGGTTCTCTTGTTAGTATTGATCAATAGTAAATTGACCAATACTTTTTTGGGGAATACTTAATATTGATTAATACTTAGTACTAGTATTGACGAATACTTATTATTACTTTATATATAATAGACTATAGACTCTTTATATAGTAGTATGTATACAGGGTGTTTTATTTTAATCTAGCCAGGCGAATATTTCAAACGCTGTTGAGTTTAGAGAAAAATGTTTCAGACAAAAGTTGTAGAGTTCGGAGGGGGACACAAAATGGTGGGCTTGAGTTTTTGATGGAGGTAAAATTGAAGGTCATATGAAGGTCAACTTTGTTTTTTTAAATAAAATGTAGTATTTTTCATTGCATATTCTGAAAGAACATAAAATTCTGCATTAAAATTGTCTGACACGTTTTTCATGAAAATCCATAATTTTTGAGGAAATTTAGCAATTAAAGAAAAAATGTTTGTTTTTTGTAAAGAGAATCATGCATTAATTTGTACATGTTCATGAACATTTCTCGTTCTTAGAGTTACTCGGAATTAATGGCGTGGACGTGATGAAAATCTGATTCCATCGGGGTGCTTGATTTACGTGAGTCCCCTTGCCTCTCACTTTCGGGGTTGCTAAGTTTGCTAAATTTCCTCAAAAATTATGGATTTTCATGAAAAACGTGTCAGATAATTTTAATGCAGAATTTTATGTTTTTTCAGAATACGCAATGAAAAATACTACATTTTATTTAAAAAAACAAAGTTGACTTTTATATGACCTTTAATTTTACCTTCATCAAAAACTCAAGCCCACCATCTTGTGTCCCGCTCCGAACCCTACAACTTTTGTCTGAAACATTTTTCTCTAAACTCAACAGCGTTTGAAATATTCGCCTGGCTAGATTAAAATGAAACACCCTGTATAGTAAGTATTCATCAATACTTAACCTTCCTCAATACTTAAGTATTGACAAATACTAGTCTATAATACTTAATATTTATCAATACTGACAGTCAATACTTAATATTCATCAATACTTAATTCACTCAATACTTTAGTATTGACCAATACTGACTCTCAATACTTAATATTTATTAATATTTAACTCCCTTAATATTTAAGTATTGACCAATACTGACTGTCAATACTCAGTATTTATCAATACTTAACTCCCTCAATACTTTAGTATTGACCAATACTAACTCTCAATACTCAGTATTACAACCTGAATACTTAGTATTACAATCTCAATACTAAGTATTGAGCCTCAATACTTATTTTCCGTAAGCGTTATACTACAAAAATCTATTACATTGCCTTTGTACATGTGCAAAATAAAATACTTTCCCTAACAGCACACGATATCCTGCGTATCATCCCATTTTCATACTCATTCTATTGTGATTATCCGTTAAATACTGAGATCAATCCTATAATCCCTAACAGCACACGATATCCTGCGTATCATCCCATTTTCATACTCATTCTATTGTGATTATCCGTTAAATACTGAGATTAATCCTATAATATCTTTTGCAGTATTATTCGGTTTTTTTTCGCACACGTATAATCTCAGGTTTGACTCAAACGTACGGAAGTGATACGTACGCACTTCTATCGCGCGCGTATAATCTCAGGTTTGACGAGACCAGCACTAACCTGCGCCATTTACATACGTAATTCCTTTTCCCGCTTGCCCGGCATCAAGTGACACCACGCAACACCATGTATCCGAGGTTTTACTGATATCAAAGGTAATCCTTTTTTCCTTTAAGTTTTATTTCACAAAATAGTGAATAAAGTGTAAGAGCTAGATAGTGTTTGTATATGATTTTTATAATATTTTTATTATTTTTATGTACTTGTTAAATTATTTTGCTTAAAATATTTTATGGTTATGTTCGTAAACTTGCATTATAATTGCCTCTCACCTCTTTGGTTCTTGGTTAAATATACAATACATTTTCTTAATTATTTTTTAAACAATGTCTTAAAAAGATGATTTAACATAAAACTATTTTCAGTTCGCAGTATCGTTCCTTTGAAGTTCTCTAGCTTAGGCTTCTAGAACTTTATTTTATATTGTAAGTTTTATGTAAATATTTTTACGCTTACGGTCGTAATTTTGAAATAAAAATATCAATTAATAAGAAATTGACTGATTAATTAACCTAATCTAAATTATCCTATACAATATATGAACGCGCGCGCGTTTCAGCGCTTGGCTGTGTAAATGTGTGCATGTATATGTGATCTACTGCAACATTCCCATTTTTATCCTATCTTGATACTGTCTTTAAACTATAGACGTTCCTGCGAAATTCTATGGAAGATGGTACCGCGGACATACGATGATTCCTAGAACGTACTACGTACATCGCAGTACATTTGAGAATGTTCTGAGAATATTACAATTATACTTTTGCGATATTCTCAGATTGTTCTCAGTATCTACATGTGCTGTTAGGGTTAGTACATGCTTTTCGAAGACATTTTATATAAGCGAAATTTGGGTAGTTAGCAGTCTAGTATTATATAGAAGTCTTATAACCTATTTGTAATTAAGATTATATGTAATTACCAAATTGTAATTATTCAATCTGTTAAAATTAGCTAAGATGAATATCTTAAATGACAATTTGTTTTTTAATAAATACGATAAATATTATGACTGATAAATGTGATGATTTTAATGAAAGAAATTTTAAAATGTAAAATCGCGTAATAACTACTTGGACATTTGTCAAAATAATGAAGATTTTCTGTGAAGATTTGTGATATCAAAACAAAGTTTGGCATTTCGATATATCACCCAGGCCCGATTTTGATAAAACTTTACAGGCATGTAGTACTGACTAAATAGTCGAAATCCAAAGTGTTATTATGCGGAAACGCCTAGTTTCCGAAAAATTTTAATTTGAAGTGTCCGGTTGGATTAACGATTTTTAAGATTTTAATAAGAAAAAATGGTTAAATTTCAAAAATATTTTGCCAAAACGTTTTATTTTATTAGTATTTTACTATATTATAGATAGATTATAGGTATCAATTTGTGAAAATATCAGCAAAAAAAAAACAAATCAAAAAAGCTCATTTCTTACGTAACTTACATATTTCGGAGTAGTATAAGGTTAGGTTAGAAAATTTTTTGGGATGGAAGTACAGTGAAAGTTACTACACGTAAATAAATGTTAATATATTAAGAAAATGTTCTGAATGTCTATATGAATAACATATATTTTTTTGTTACTTACACTTTGTATTTTTTTGTTTTTAATTACATGTTGATTTTTTTTTGTTTTTTTAAAAATTGTATGGGGTTTTGGTTTTTTGTATTTTTTAAATTTTGTATTTATATTTTTATTTTTTGTATTTTTAATTTTGTATTTTTTAATTTTGTATTTTGTATTTTATTTTGTATTTTTTTGTCTATTATATTGTCTATTTTTTTTGTGTTTTTGAAGTAGTTAAATTGAAACTGATAGCTCTCTAAGGTTGTATTTAAGCGAGTATCAAATAAAATATTTGCATATGCTTAGTTATTCGTCAAAAGCGTTATCCATTGTCGAGTTTGCACTGCGTATGTGCGGAGCATTTTTGCATATTGAGATTTATATGATTTCTTTCAGTTTTTAAAGCTGTATTATATGTGTAAATTACATCAAAATTGGGGCTAAAATTAAAAATTGAATATCTTGAAAGTCAGATGTTTTTTTTGTTTCATTTGATTTTGATTATAATAATTTAGATCAGATTAGGTTATATTTTATTAGTTTCTATCTTTTATTATTGCTTAGATGCTGATTATGTGTAAAAATGTAAGAAAATGAGTTTTTTGATTTTTTGTATTTTTTTTGCTGTTAATGATATTTTTACACATTGGTACCTACAACTAAAAACCTATAATTAAAATATTTCTAAAACATTTTGGAAATCTTACCATTTTTTCATATTATAATCTTAAAAATCTTTTATTCAGCCAGACCTTTTAAATTTAAATTTTTCAAAAACTAGGCGTTTCTGCATAATAGCACTTTGGATTTTGATTACATTTAGTCAGCACTACATGCATGTAAAGTTTCATCAAAATCGGGCCTGAGCACATACCGAAGTATTATCCAAAATTTTAAAATGTTATTTAAAAAAATTGAAAATAAAATACAATATAATAGTAATTGGTATATACATATAAATATTATATGTAATATAATAATATAATAATTCTGTATATTTTTATTTTTCTTCAATTTGAGCTGAATCTGACAGCCCATCAGATAACTAGCGCCGCGCTGCGGATTAGTTCCAATTGGCGACATTAACAAACACAACCACTGCGTACGTTTAAATGGGGGAGTCAGAGAGGGCTGATTTCCCCACATAAAGTTCCCAAAATCAATTCGGATTTGGACCATCACTCCGTCCTCATACCCTTAACGGGACAAAAGAACGTGGAGTGCCTGTTGAATTCAAACACTAAAGCGCCATCATTTAAATAAAACTAAAAATGTGATTGCATTACCAATGTAATGTCCGTGTACACGTATTTGTTTGTTTAGTAATTCACCACACTGAGGTATAGTGTGTATGTGTCGGACGATTTGTAAACAAACGATGTTTGCACTACTTTCCTCGACCAAAATTCCGTCGTAAGACTACAATCTAATGTACGAGACAAAATAGGCATATATAAGGTATCAAATAATAATAATATTTATTTAATGTGTTTGCCTTTCGGCATATACATGGCTTTAGCCAGCTAGGCATTACATTCGATTTTTCACTCTTCCTTTTCCTTTGCCCTTCCTTCTCGACTTCATTTCTCATCTTCATCACCCTTTTTATCCACTTATATCCTCTACCATCCTCATCTAATAGATCTTTAACCTTGCCCTGCCAATGCTTAGTTCTCTTACATTCCTTGCTTATATATACCAATACTCATTCCTTGCTTATATATACCAATTCCTCTTTCGCTTTCCCACACAGTCTGTATTTCATACAGTCCTCATTCATCTAATACTTGTTCCCTCTTATTTCGTTTCCACATCTCATTCTTGTCATTACTTTCACTTTCTTTCTCTTTTTTCTCTTCGCCTCTCTTATATATCTTGGGATTTCTTCTACTTTAATTTCATTGTATATTCTGCACTGTTTTGATTTTTTAATTTGTTTTGTCCTTTCTTGCGCAACCATCTCTATGTTTCTTTTTCTCATCTTCTCCAGTCTTCTCCCATCTTCATTCCCTCGATTGCTTTCTTACTCACCCCATATTTCCATTGATAATCCCTTTTTACTATGCTTTCGTTCGACCACTCTTTTATCCCCCCCCCCTCTCTCTCTCCCTCTCCCTCTCCCTTTCCCTCTCCCTCTCCCTCTTCCTCTCCCTCTTCCTCTCCCTCTCTCTCTCTCTCGCTCTCTCTCTCTCTCTCTCTCTCCAACATTCTCCCAGAATCTTGTTCTCTTCTTCTCCTCTCATCTTTTCCTCGAATCTCGCTGCCCTCGTTCCCGCTGCTATTCTCAGCTTTTCCCTTTTCAATTCCTCCCTTATTATGTACCCCGATGTTGACCTATTCAGTCCCAGTGTTTATTTTATATATCTGTCCTGTACCTTTTCTATTTTCTTCCACTCTTTGTATCCCCACACTTCAACTTCATACAACAATATCCCTCTAACTATGGAATCAAATATTGTAGCTTTCATCTCTTATGTCTCCTTTAAATTTTCTCTCCCCGTAACTCCATATCCTATCGCTATTTTTGCCTTCCTTATCCTATTTCTGACTCATCGTTCCTGTTGTTCCTTTCTACAATGTATCTCAAGTGTTTAATTTCACTGACCTCTTCTATTCTCTCTTCCTCCCACTATCAAAACCTCTTTTTCTTTCTTCCTTCTCTTTTCATGAATACCATACTTGAATACCTTCGTTTTTTCAGTACTTAGGTCCAACTTTTTTTTCCTAAATATGTCTTTAATCCTCTTATTATCGTTCTTGGCCGTTTCTCCTCCTCCACCAACCTCAACACCACACATCGTCTGCGTACTCAAGTGACCACACTTTTTTTTTCCTTACCTTTACTCTTCTTAAATTTTTCTTTATTTCTTCCTCTATGTCTGCAATATATATGTTCAACAGCGTTTGGTTCAATGGAACCACCCTTGTCATCACCCTTGTCTCACTCCTTTTTTTGTCCAAAATTCCCTCGATTTTTCCCCTCCTACTTTTACCCTACGTCTCATTTCTCTGTATATCTCTCTTACTCTTTCTATCAGCTCCTCATTGATTCCTCTCTCCTTTATTTTAATAGCTCTTCTTTGTCAACGTTGTCAAAAGCTACCTTCAAATCGATAAACATAGCGTACGTTTTTTCTCTCCTCTCGGCTATTCTCTTCCTTAGGGTGTTTTAATATTTTCATATTCCCTATAGTACCTCTTCCTTTTCTGAACCCAGCCTGCGATCTACTCCATCCTCTTTTCTCATCCAGTTCTTTCTATTCTCTTGTTCAGATTCAGGTTATTGCAGTATATCTTGTATGCCGTGCTTAGTTAGTGTCACTCCCCGATAATTTCCTGCTACGTTCCTGTCTCTCTTTTCCAAATTGACACTACTACTCTCTCCTTCCAATCTCTTGGATAATCCTCTCCTTTTTTTTTTAATAATTTCGCTTATTCTTCTCCCCATATTATCTCCATATTATCGCCATATTTCCATACTTCATTTCTCAGTCCATCTCCTCCCGTTGCCTTTCCATTCTTCAATCTATCTATCTCCCCTCATATTTCCTCATCTGTTATTTGTTCAATGTTTTTTTTTTCCTTCGCTTCTTGTCGCCTCCTCATCTTCCCATTTCTCCTCTATTTTATCTAATATTCCCATAAAGTGCTTGTGCTACTTGACCTCCATGTCAACCTCTCTACTCACTCCTTTTCTTCTTCTTCTTCCCTTGTTTATAAATTCCCACACCTGCAACTCTGTTCTTATGTTTTCTATTTCTTTCTCCTCCTTGCTTTTCTATTCTTCTTTTTTGTCTTTGCACAACTTCTTGTATTTCTTTCTAATCCTTTTAAATTCCTCCTCCGCAACTTTCCCTCCACTCTTTTTCAGTTTCCTTTTCATTTTTTGTAATTCTTCTCTTTCTTTCCAGCACTCGTTATCCCATCATGGCTTTCATCCTACATTCTTTTTTCTTTTTCTTTTCCGCTTTTTAACCACCTTCTCCGTCTCCTCTCTCAGCTTTCTTCAGCTCTCCTCCATTCCTTTTGCTTTCCACCCCACATTCTCAATCTTGCTCTTAAATTTCTTTACTCCTTCCGACCATCTTGCATCTCTTCCTTCTTTTTTTCCTCTTTTACTCTCTTTATTTCTCCTTCTATTTTTATCACTATTGGCTGGTGTCAATTCGAGTCTGTTCTGCTGCTCATTTCACATCTTTCCACTCTCTCCCAATTCACGATCCCGAGATCTATCACTGATCTTTTCCCCGTTTTTTTATAACTCCACTCCCCCTTATTGTCTCCTTTTTCTCCTTTATTTAACACCATCTATCCCCTGTTTTTTAACATTTCTATCAGTCTTCTATCTTGTTTATTTATTATCTTGTCTATTGATATTCTGCCCTCATTTTTCTTATCTTCCGCATCCCAACAAGCTCCTCCTCCTCCTATCCTCGCGTTAAAGTCTCCCCCCCCCCCCATTAATAAATTCTCTTCTATATGCTCCTTCACCGTGTCTTCAATACTCCTCATTATTTGACTCTTCTTTCCTGTAAATCTTCCTTACTTTCTCTTCCTGTATTTCTTTCCTGATCCGCATAATCATACCTTCCATCGTTCTCCCTATCTCTCTTTCTCTTCTTGCTCTTTGACATATATATTTTGTCTTGTACATTTATATCATAACCACATGATAAAATTTTGGTCGAGGACCAAAGCGTAAAAGAGCGTACTTTACAAACTATCCGATAATACTACACGTATAATGAATTATTAACAAAAAGAAATACATATTTCTTGAAAATTGCCAGTCCACATTACATCGCCTCTGGCTATATTTATTAAAAATATCAGCTCACGGTTAGGAATAGTAGTGCTGTAGCGCTGACCTACCAGTACTTACTGCTTGACGACGATTTTCAAATGCCTATTAATAACTGTGTATAGAAAAGTGCTGTGCCTATTGAGTCTTTTGATCAGAGATACAAGAATTATATCATATCACAAATTCATACAATTTGTCTGAAAACGTTTTTTTATAAGAATCGTGCGGAGTTCTTTAAATTTGTTTTATTCGAATTTATCGTTTTCCTCTTAGCAATACAAGTGTGTTTATGAGACATTTTAAAATAAATGTTCTTTTAGATGTTCTATCAGATCGAATTACTTATTATAACATACTGCGAACTGATGATGTGAGTATATAAAAGACACTTTTATATAATGCCAGTAATAATATTTTATTATAACACTGTAGTGTGCGCGTGTGTAGTCTTTCATAAAGTTAGATTAACAACAACAAAGTGTAATAAGGACGCCAAGGTGGCGTCAGAGATCTTTCGTGACCTTACTTTGTTCTATTATATCGCGATCTCTTCTTTTCATTGCGAGTTCAAATACGTTCGCACGTTTCTACTTCTTTTTTGTAACTTTCTTTTTCTTTGTAATATTCTTTTAAAGTTAGCAACTATCAGATTAAGACCAAATTACAAATAAACAGAAAAGGTATCCAATAAATAATTTCCGTAATAAACCAGTTCGAATTATATATATAAATGCTCTTTATTTATTTATAAGACAAAGTATTTTCCCAGTGAGAACTGGGATAGGTCAAAAAGACGTATAATAGATGCGTATAGACGTCCATAAACATCTAATAGACGTTTCTTCAATCTGTATTTCACTGGATTAACTCTTTCAGGACGAAAGCTTTCTAACAAAGCAGCTTATACAAGACCTTGTTATCAAAGGGGTTTCAGGATTGCATTGAATTTGAGCTAACCATATATTTTAAAATTAAAAATTGCAGATTTAATATGACGGACAAAGTTTGAAGAAATTAGTTTGAAACTCGATTTTAGAGGTTTTTGGGATCGCTGAATTCAAGTCATCTTATAATTTGAAATTTCTTAGGTTATTAAATAATTCTAAAAATTCTGTAAAATAAAGTTCTAATCGCAATTTGATTATTTTTTAAATTTGGTCCGTAATATTGAAGTCATTAAATCAGTCATTTAGAATTTTATATTTTTGACTTCAAATTTAAATATTAACAAATACTCCTATAGGCTAAGTTTTACTAAAATTGAGTAAGCAGTTTCAAAAGTAAAAAAAGGGATGTTCTTTATAGTAGACGCCCATCCGAAAAGATAAATTTTATTTATAAAACTTTCCAGTGTATTTACAATGCATGTAAATATTTTATATATACTATATGTATATTTATAATATTTAATATGAATGTTTAACATATTTTTATTCATCTTGTGAGTTTTCTTTTATTGTCCTTGTCAAGATATTGTTTTAGATTTTTACCTTACTTTTTTAGGTAGTAAAATTATTAACTTTTCAGTTGCGCCGCCTGTCATGAAAGATCCTGCATAACAAAGTTTCTTTATATAGGCCTAAAATTTTATAGAGAAATGAAGTTAACTTGACATAAAAGTGACAATCTGTTTATCTTTAAGTTATATGTATATTACATACGATGGTTATAATGTAACTAAATCTTTCTACGTAGCACTCAACATATTTTGAGCATAGCTCAAAATATTTTCAAGCATTACGTTCGATATATCGAGATTTAGATCTTCTCGTAGATGTATTTCATCGTTTTCTCTCGAGGGTTTCCTTTTACCTCAATTCGTTTTCTCTCATTCGCCTTTCCTCCGACGAGTTTCTCGTCCTGTTACGGTGCACGGTTATTTCTCGACATACACAAACTCTCCTTTATACGATGGATAGGAAGCATTCATGGAGATTCTCTGAAATATGAGTATTCGAGACGTATGTCCACCAACGACTTTTTGCTACTCCCTCGCGGCCACTTTGTCAGAGATTTTAGACCATACGAAACTTTGAATAACGTGTATAGCATCTCGCAATATATGTATGTATGTAAACTGAAACAAACGAATGAACGGAAGGCACCTAATATGAGTAAAATCATCAGTGTTACATTATATTATAGATAAATTAGTAAATGTTTAGAAAAGGTGAATCAAATTTGATCGTCTTGATTTTCACATATATGTTAAGATTATAGTCTTGAGTAATGTTTTAAAAGTTTTAGTCGCCGCTCATCGTTTACTAAAAAGTTTATTAAAAAAATAAAATAAGTTTCATGAATTGTACGTAATTTTCGGACACCAAAGGATTATTCATCAATAAGAGATACAGAATTAGTTCCTCATATTAGTTCCTCCTAACTCTAGCTTAAGAAATTTCCAAGAAAAGTTATTATACTGTTGTAATGTAATGTAATGCAAATATTTTCCTCTTACTTGTGTTATAGAAGTATGGTCAGACACAATTTCTGTTGCGAGTTCGTAGCCTCAACACGACTTTTACAATGCATTTACATTTACTACGTTTAAATAAATAAATCTGCTAAGAGTACGTTTTATTAAATTACATATGTCCGAAAATTACGTGTAATTCGTGAAACTTACTTCGTTTATAACTTTTTTAATAAACAACGAACGACGGCTATAATCTCGTGTTTGTTTCTCAAGACTGTGATCTCTACAACATATCACATCTCCGCAAGAAATATGACACAAGTTGAAAATTTTTGAATTTTGCATTATGTGTAGATTGCAACCACCGTGTCCATTTTCTACTATGTCCGATTAGTATTGTGTCCGATTTTCAATGTGTCTGATTGTCACTGTGTCTGATTGGCAATGTGTTCGATTGTTACTGTGTCCGATTCCAACCATCGTGTGTTCGTTTCTTATTGTGTCCGATTGGACCTGTGTCCGATTCATTCTGTGCGCAACTAGAACTGGGACTTGCCCCAAAATATTATTTAAGTGTGTACAAAAGTTCTACCTGTTTTTTTATTATGCAAATTCCAAGTAAAACTTTTAAATAACAAATACAATAACAGATGCCGCTGCGCGGTAAAAAATGCTTCGATGAGTAGCCTATAAAAAGGCACTAAGCATGCAGATGTAGCATTTGTAAATAAATTACATAAGGGTTAACATGTCAAGCAATAAAGATCATATTAGGCATTGTTTGTTTTATGAGACAAAAACAATAATGCGGCTGAAGCCTGCAGCAACATTTGTGAAGTGTATGACGAGGATGCTGTAGATGATAGCCCATGTCGCCATTGGTTCCGGAAATTCCGTGAAAGAGACGGAAGCTGCAGAGATCAATCATGTTCTAGACATCCATCAGAGGTTTTTGAAGAGGATATCAACCAAGTTATATCAAATGACCAACTGATAATTTATATTTAACATTTGAAGAATTATCAACCGTTGAAGAATTATTAGAAAGGTTTTCTGTACACGGAACAATATTAAAAAATTATAGATGTATCAGGCTCTGATGATTGTTAAAATCAATAAATTTGATAGGAGCGTAAAGAGCCAACAGCCAGATATTCGTGCGAAGGTTATCGTGTATTAATTTATAACCATTGAACAATACATTAAAGAACAAACGTTTCAGCCTGTCATCAGGCCTTTATCAATGTTATTACAAAATTCAATAAATACGCAACGCAAAAATTAAATACAAAAAACGAAGTAAATTGACATAATTAACTGAAGAGTAGTTAAAACCACGTTAAAACTGTAATAAAAAAGAGCCAAATGAGAAAATTCCCGTTGCAAATTGAGCGCAAACAGAAAAAAAGAAACAATTTTTACATACTTGTGTTAAACATAGTAGAAAGCTCATCCATACAAGATGGAACGAGGTAGGAGAAAAAACTTAGAACCATATAATGTGATGGTTGAAACCTCAATGTACGTGATAGAATAACGATAAATTCAAGCGATGAAGGATTAGTGAGAGGGCGGTGGAGAAGGGGGACGGAAAGAAAAAGGAGTATGGAGGGGAGGGTATAAGTACCTAGGAGGGGAAGACAGGAATTAATATATGAAAAGAAAAACGATACAATTATAACGGGGGAAACAAATTAATAATGGGGAGATAAGAGTCCGGTAACCGTTCTGTGTCATTTTGATTGTTCAAGCCTGCACGTTGTCTTTTTATGAACACCATTTCGGATATCAATCTCTTTCCATAAGAAGGTTCTCCGTCCAGAATTCTCACATTGTCCCAGTCAAAATCGTGAGAAAAATCCAATTTATGTTTGGATATAACAGAGGAGGAACAGCTCTTTTTTATGTCATTCTTGTGTTCTTTAATTCTAGTATTAAGCTGTCTTTTTGTCTGACCCACGTAAGTTTTCTCACAATCTCGACATGATATCATGTAAACAACCTGACAATGTGAAAATTTATTTAAACTGTCTTTGCCCGTCCGTATGAATTGTGTTAGAACATAAAAAGAACCTAACTATTAAAGCTAAAACACAACCTCTTAGATACGTTTATAATTTGGACCGTAACGATGTATACTACAACAAATCAAACGGTGAACTTGGCCTTGGCTACAGCTCGGATACCAATAACTTTCATGTTGACATTAAATCTGACTCCTTTCAAGAGGCTTCTCATATCGACAACTTTAACGAAAAATGGTTTATTAATCTAACTTCTGTTGAATTTCCTAAAGAAGTCAAACTTCTGTTACAACTGGGTGACAGATTTGGAATGCCTATCACTCCTGCCAATAAAGACAACACCTCCACAATCTTGATTAAGAGCATAGAAAAAAAGCTAGACGAGTTTGATGAGGAGACTTCTTCTGCGATCAGAAACAAATGCATCCAAGTAATGGAGAGATTTTATAAAAAGGAACCTGTCTATGATGCTAATGACAAAAAATTAATCTTTTGGTGGTCTTCTACCAAACGCTTCTTGAGATCTAACTCTAACATCATCATCACCAGAGCAGACAAAAGAAATACCACTGTGGCCCTCGACAAGAATCAATATATCATAGATTTAGAAATAATGTTAGGTGATTCAGATACATACTCTCTACACAGCAAAGATCCTTGCAAAATCTTAACACGCAATTTGCGGGAATTATTAATGAGGTGGAAGAGAAACAATTTTATTGAGGACAATATTTATAGACTCTTAATGACAAGTGATGGCGTCCTTCCTAGAGCCTATGGATTACCAAAAATCCACAAACCTGGTTTCCCACTTAGAATTATAGTTTCCTCCATCAATAGCCCTTTATACGCTCTTTCGGTTTATTTTCATAAAATTATTCAAAAAAGTTTACCCCTTCCTGATAGCCACATTGAAAATAGTTTCGATTTTGTTGACAAATTGAAGGGATTTGTTATTGGGGACGATTTTCAAATTATTTCTCTAGATGTTGTATCCATGTTCACGAACATCCCCATAGAATTAGCTATTGACAGCATTTCTAACAGATGGGTTTCAATTTCCCCAAATACTTCCATCCCTCTCAATGAATTTCTGAAGGGCATCCGCTTGATACTGAGCTCCACTTTTTTTAATTTTAACAACAAAATTTACAAACAAACTTATGGCACCCCCATGGGCTCTCCTTTATCCCCATTGATTGCTGACTTAGTACTACAGGACCTTGAAATCAGTGCGTTAGATAGACTACCTTTTAGGTTACCTTTTTATTACCGTTATGTGGACGATATCATTTTAGCTGCACCTAACAATTCTATAAATTTTATCACTGACGTTTTTAATTCCTACCATGAGAGACTAAAGTTTACTGTGGAAGTTGGTTTGGACAATCGTATTAATTTCCTCGATTTAACTCTGATTGTGAAAAATAACACTATCACATTTGACTGGTTCCAGAAACGTTCTTCTTCAGGTAGATTATTAAATTATCATTCCCACCATCCGATATCGCACAAAAAAGGGACCATTATAAGTTTAACGGACAGGATTTTTTTACTTTCTCATCCTGAATTTCATAACAAGAATTTTACAATTGCAATCAATATCTACTTAATAACTGTTTTTCTATCAATTTTATTTTTTCGACTATACATAATAGGCTTAAGTTTTTAATTCATAAAAAATCTAGTGACATTAATATAATTAGTAATTGTTCAAACAATATTTATGACAATAATGACTTCAAGACTTTTTTTACTATTCCTTACATTCCTTCGGTTTATAAAGATTTTAACTCCATAGCCAGAAGCTTCAATTTAAAATTATCATGTTCAATTCCTAACAATCTAACACAATTCATACGGACGGGCAAAGACAGTTTAAATAAATTTTCACATTGTCAGGTTGTTTACATGATATCATGTCGAGATTGTGAGAAAACTTACGTGGGTCAGACAAAAAGACAGCTTAATACTAGAATTAAAGAACACAAGAATGACATAAAAAAGAGCTGTTCCTCCTCTGTTATATCCAAACATAAATTGGATTTTTCTCACGATTTTGACTGGGACAATGTGAGAATTCTGGACGGAGAACCTTCTTATGGAAAGAGATTGATATCCGAAATGGTGTTCATAAAAAGACAACGTGCAGGCTTGAACAATCAAAATGACACAGAACGGTTACCGGACTCTTATCTCCCCATTATTAATTTGTTTCCCCCGTTATAATTGTATCGTTTTTCTTTTCATATATTAATTCCTGTCTTCCCCTCCTAGGTACTTATACCCTCCCCTCCATACTCCTTTTTCTTTCCGTCCCCCTTCTCCACCGCCCTCTCACTAATCCTTCATCGCTTGAATTTATCGTTATTCTATCACGTACATTGAGGTTTCAACCATCACATTATATGGTTCTAAGTTTTTTCTCCTACCTCGTTCCATCTTGTATGGATGAGCTTTCTACTATGTTTAACACAAGTATGTAAAAATTGTTTCTTTTTTTCTGTTTGCGCTCAATTTGCAACGGGAATTTTCTCATTTGGCTCTTTTTTATTACAGTTTTAACGTGGTTTTAACTACTCTTCAGTTAATTATGTCAATTTACTTCGTTTTTTGTATTTAATTTTTGCGTTGCGTATTTATTGAATTTTGTAATAACATTGATAAAGGCCTGATGACAGGCTGAAACGTTTGTTCTTTAATGTATTGTTCAATGGTTATAAATTAATACACGATAACCTTCGCACGAATATCTGGCTGTTGGCTCTTTACGCTCCTATCAAATTTATTAATATTAAAAAAACTGATGCATGCACTTAGGTTTATCAAAACAGCTAGAACTTTTGCACACACCTAATATTTATGATGATTTATGATTTATTTAAATGGTTGATTTAATTTTTATATAAATTTTTTACAATTTCAACAATTATTCTTTAAAAAATTAATATGTCCAAATATGGATAAACAAATAACATTAACCCTTTTTGTGGCAATATAATATATTCTATAATTGTCTTCTTATACTTTATTATTTAATATTTAATATTTTATGCAAGTATACACATTATTGCGTATCACAGTAATGAGGATACCCTCAGATATCGAGATCCATTTTTTTCTACACAGGGTGAGGCATCTAAAACAGGCTGAATAACAGCTAGAACTAGAATAACTTGTTTGCTTTTGGCGATAGAAAAAATGTATCAATCTTAGTTTCAAGGGGGGCATAATCTGATGTCAATAGTTTTTTGTAGGTGGAAGTGTAGAGGAGATGCAAAGGTCAACTTTTTAGATTAGAAGGTAAGTAAACAAAAATATATTTTATTTAAAAAAATGAAGTTGACCTTCACATCTCCTTGAAACCAAAATTGATTTGATGCATTTTTTTTCTATCATCAGAAGCAGGCGAGTTATTCAAGTGACCTGTTTTAGATACCTCACCCTGTATATTGTGTCTAAGCGAACGAATTCGGAGCAATCAAATTGCTAATCAATATCAACTTTAAATGCTTTTCATTTAAAAACTATTATATTCTTGACATTTTCGCATTAGAATTATTATTTCAAAATGATCTCAGAAATGTACCATTGTGATGCGATTGATATAAAACAGTATGTATTTATATTATTATATAATAAGAAAGATACATAATGAGTATAGATATTTGCGGAAAATAAAATGCAAAAAATTGGTTTTTATGTCGTCACGTGAATGTTTCGTCTAGTTATAACATTTTAAAAATCAGGTAAACATACATTGTTTATGCTATTACGATCAATTGGTCAGCTTAGCAGCAGTAGTAAAATTTGCGCGAATCAAGTGATTGTCTCGTCGGCCGATTACGCCCTAAATCGGGATTTCTCTGAACATCATTGTCAGTAGGTGATATATTATATAATAATTGCCAAAATCTTTACACGGATCACACAGAGCGTACAGAGCAAACGAAGTGTACGAATTGCATTAAAAATCCAGTTTTTGATAAACTCACAATCACTTATTTCAGATAATTATTTTGCAAAATATTATTAACTAATTACAAAAATAAAGTTAACTTTTTCTATATGGCAGTGTAAGAATGTGAAACAACTGGCGCGTCGAATAAGTTAAGATAGCGTTTTGTCTGCACGTTCTTTCTGCCAAAAAAGTCAATGATGCACAAAAACACATATGTAAACAATCTGTACCGTGTATCAATTTCCACTGACAATGATATCTAATGATACAACCATATAGATCGCTCTTCCATCTGGAAAAGAACGATATACATTTTGCCAAATATGTGACTATTTGTATCACTCAAAATCACACATATAGCAAATCGCCTATTGTGTCTGCGAGACGATCGATGACACAGGCCGGTAAGGACTTTACAATTTCCGTTTTGGCCTTAGCATTCTATCGTAACGAGCAGCTTTCTAGAGTCGCTTAGAACCAGCAATATAAATTCCGTTTATCCGTGCCAAACATATCATGAAAAAATCCCGGATTCTCGACGGGCTTGTAAATGGGATTATGCGTTTGAAAAGGAAACAGCGAAAAGGAAAAAGCCAGTGCGAGGTTTCTTGTGTGTCCCACAGACGTTTATATTTTTGTTTTTCTAATATCGGCACGCTTTGACTTGTGTTTCTCGACATGACTTTTATACCGAAATTTAAGAGAAACTCATTTTTTCAACCTGCACTTGCACAAGAATTTATGCGATTTATGCAGAGCTTATTAAGCTTATTTTTTAATATGCAATTACAAAAATTACATATTTTAAAGATTATACATATAATTTTATATACTTACAATGTTATTTGTACATAAAAATAACATACTAAAAGCCGTTTATTTTTACTTGTTATTATTACTATTTTATTAAATTATTACTATTTATAATTATTGCTGTCTCAATGATTGTTTTAACAAAATTAACTTTACATTACCGAACAAACTTATCAATAAAACCGAAATTATAAGATTTGCAGAAGTTTCTTTCTAAATAACAGATAGTGCCGCCATTGTAGACGCGTTCAAAAACGTGAGGGTAGTCTCATTAATAAATGTCGATAACAAATGTTTGCTAACGAGAGTTCTGGAAGAAAATAGGTCGTAATCACGGTGTATATCTAAATTCATATCTCTCGCGTAGCCGGAAATGCGGAAACACCTATACAACACATCCTTATAAATTTACATGGTTTATAAGTATATACACTGTCAACTGGGACAAGTATATAAGTGTATACACAATATAATGACATATATATATATTTTATACGTTTATATAAACAATATATATATATATATATATATATGGTAAATATGCATTTTAGGTCACATCTCATCGATTTTGTCGCCATTTAGATATGTAGGAAAGGTTGTTCTGAGTAATTCCCCGCAAAAATCAAATGGAGGACGGCATCGGTTTAAGAGATATAATAAATTAAAATTTCAGAATTTTAATGCTTCTTTAGGTATTATAAACTGATATTACGAACAGCGAAGTTTATGTACGCTACGGCTACAATAAAAAAGGAAAGGTTGAGGTACTTTCCTTGTTATGGTTACGTTTTTCTTTCCTCGTAATCGTTATTTACTTTGGTCATGAATTAAATATAATATATCCAAAAAAACAGTTTGTCGTATTTTGAGAGCAAATTCTTATCACTCGTACCACATATCAATTCATCAAGCACTTTCTGATAATGATAAAAGACTTCATAGCAGATTTTGCGGATGGGCACAGAAGCAAATAGCACTCGATCCCACATTTTTTGACTGCGTCATATTTAGTCATTCATTCAATTTATTCAGTCAATCGCGATTTAACACATTAGTGTGATTAATATATTATTAATATTTAATATAACAATTAATTAATATATTAATATAATAATATAATATATTAATATATTATTAATATATAATATATTATTCTAATATAATATATTATTATAATATATAATACATAATATATAATATATTATATTATTATATATAATATATAATAATATATTAATATATTATTTATTACAAGAAATGTAGCAAAATGATTGTTGTGTAAAAATAGTTACTTAAAAAAAATCATAAACACAATTTTACGAGTAAGTAAAATATAATACAAATTTATTTTTAGCGATTTAAAACATAACTCAAAATCAATAAATTATGTTGTGTGTTTTGTACACTAAGTAATAGGCCTCTGCAATATTTGTAACTTTCCGAAATTCGAACTTTAGTTCGCTTCTCGATACTTATTACACAGGCCTACAACGATTTTGACCCAGGGACCAGACTAGATGATTCCAAAGGTTTTTGGCACGCTGAAGCTGAATCCGTTGCCCGAATTACCTTATCACGTCAAGTTTTTGAGATATTCTAACCTCAACGTGCGAAAACAGCGATTTTGTTCGATTTTCAGATTAGAATCGCTCAGAAAGGATTTAAGATAGGCCATTTTGACTAACGAATTCGGATTTGGCATGAAAAAATCTATGAAAATCAACCCTCATATCGCAGGAATCACTAAATTAATTGTATGTACATCAGAATTGCAAAATTTAAATTGGCGGATTCAATAAGGCGGACCAAAATTACAAAAAATAAGTGGATTTTTAAGAAACTTGATACCTTAAGATTTTTAATAAATGTTTTAAATGTAAATTCAAATTCAGGCACCTAAAATATTTTCAAATACCAATTTTTATACAAATCCGCTTTTTTTTTATTATTTTGATCCTCCATATTGCATCCGCCATTTTGAATTATTGAATTCTGATGACATATTCGAATTTAATGACCTCAAAAACCTTAAGATACCAAGTTTCTTAAAAATTCGCTTATTTTTTGTAATTTCGGTTTGCTACATTGGATCCGCAAGTTTGAATTTTGCAATTCTGATGTGCATACAACATTAATTTCTGCGACATGAGGGTTGATTTTTATAGATTTTTTCATGGTGAATCCGAATTTGTTAGTCAAAATGGCCTATCTTTAATCCTTTCTGAGCGATTCTAATCTGAAAGTCGGACAAAATCGCCTTTTTCGCACTTTGAGGTTAGGATATCTCAACAACCTGACGTGATGGGGCAATTTGGGTAGCGGATTTGGTTTCAGCGTGCCAGAATTCTTCAAAATCACCTAGTCCGTTCTTTGGGTCCAAAAAAAGTGAAATTTTGCAAGCCTGTGTTATCAAAGTTTCGCGAAATTCCGAAACATGGAAGGTTACCATCGCAATGCATCGTAATAATTGTAAATTTGCTAGAAAGCAGTACGTATCTTTTCTTGAGAGAAAAGCGATTTATTTCCACGACGGTTTAATTTGTTGTATATATGCTGACTTCTTCTTTATAATTCAGAATATAATTAGTTTAGAAATATATGAAAAATAATATGTATTTCATACAATATTATAATAATATTAGTATATATATTATTTATAGGATATAATAAGAATATAATTTTGAAATTATTATTAAAAATTTGATAAGTAAAGATAATGAGCATAATATCAAATAATCCAGAAGAAATTATTTGTTTTGAATTATTTTCTTATTATTATTGCAAAATTACTGATAAATTGCTTTTTAGGTAGTAAATATTCTCGCTAATTGCTGTTTTTTCTTGGTTATAGAGGAAGAGTGGAATCCAGATGGTAAAGGTCGCCAGTCTAACGACACCGGTGAGTGCTGAGTACTAGTATCGTATAAAATTTTATTTGCGAATGGGAATGTTTTGAAATTTTGGGTGGACTTCCGAAAAGCTATCACCTCCGATTTGGCTGATATTCAGCCTAA
The DNA here is from genome assembly GCF_040581485.1 of Linepithema humile. Taxonomy (NCBI): domain Eukaryota; kingdom Metazoa; phylum Arthropoda; class Insecta; order Hymenoptera; family Formicidae; genus Linepithema; species Linepithema humile. Next base: position 12,310,513 of record NC_090131.1, read on the forward strand.
ATACTTATTTTATCTAGTAAATAATATTCCCAAATGGATTTTTGGCGTAAATGCCCCCTCCGCCCCGCAGCCCCTCTAAAAAATAAAACTGTTTTTGTTAATTATTTCAGAAAGTATTCATTGTACGGAAAAAATTATCAAACAAAAAATAAAACTCATAAAAAGTTCTACAAATAAAGTCCTATACATATTTTACCTAACTCCAATATTTACGCCAAAAATCTATTTGGGAATATTATTTATTAAATAAAATATTTAGGCTGAAAATCAGCCAAATCGGAGGTGATAGCTTTTCGGAAGTTTATCCGAAATTTTTTTTTGCATTCTCATTTTTCCTTTAGCCTATATCAATCTTTAATTTAATTTTGAGATATATTAATTTTTATTTTACCACGGATGCAATACGGTATATCTCGTACAAAAAATTTATAAATTACTTATTCATTATATTTTAAGAAATTTATTATTAAGAATATTATTAAGAAAATCTTATAATTCTCAGATTATACATTAAGTTTATGCACATTGCAAATAATATTTTATTGCTGAGTAAATTAGTATTAAGGCTCCTGGGCTCGCCACGGCCATGTTGGCAATCGTGGCGTCAGAGGCGAGGAATTACACGCTGAGAATTCTTGCGTGCCATTTTTAAATAAAAAGATATTTTGATGAAATAACACTATAGATCGCTATAGCACACTTGTAAAATTGTCCGAAAACTATACTTTTCCCTCAACAGTTAATAAACAACAGTAAAATGAATGTGATACGATTCATATCACATTTATTTTACTGTTGTTTATTAACTGTTGAGGGAAAAGTATAGTTTTCGGACAATTTTACAAGTGTGCTATAGCGATCTATAGTGTTATTTCATCAAAATATCTTTTTATTTAAAAATGACACGCAAGAATTCTACTAATGTGTCTTTTTTTGCCTCTGACGTCACGATCCAACATGGCCGCGGCAAGTACCCAGGAGCCTTAATACCATTCAGGATACTTCAGGATTAACCGGCTTAACTTAAAATATGAATTTAAGATTTTGGAGTAAGAAAGTTTCTCTAAAGATTTGTCTACAAACACTTTGTTTAAGAGATATTGATATTTAAACGTTTTGAAGATAGAATTTGATATTATATCAGATTAATAAATAATAAATAAATTAATAAAGTGTTTTAACTATTTTATTACTAAAAAAATATGAAAAATCTGAAAATATGAAACTAACATAATTATAAATTCGAACAAAATTAGAAACTTTATTCAAAGTAATGATCTACAAACATGAAGACAGACTTGGTTTCTATCTCTTACAACATTAGAAGACTATGAACTTTTGTTTCTCTTTCTGTCCGATATCAATAGATGTCATGAAAAATCGTACAGAAAACACCATATCGACCTAATACTGATTGAATATTCATGATCCCAAGCGATGGTTCTGTAGGATCTGTAGCTTGACCCGCCCGTAGTTCTCCAGATTTTACATCATTAGATATTTTTGCTTGGGGTGCTATTAAACGAAAACTTTATGAAACTCCAGTGAATGACGTTCATTCTTTACAACAAAGAATCATTCAAACATATAAAACAATCAGAGTCTAGTGTCATTCTGCCACAAATGCCGTGAGTGACAGATGCCTGTCTCCGTGCTTAAGGCCATCGCTTTGAACACAATTTCTAATTTCTAATTAATAATTTTAAATTATTTTTAATTGAAAATGCACAATAAAGAAAATAAAACATTAATATTTATTCAATAAAAGATAGAAATTGAGCTGCTTAATCGAAAGTGATAACCGTGATAATAATATTGTTCGGATATAAGATAAGATTATTCGAAAGAAACGTGGAAAATTTGCTATTGCTTTTTCGCGTATTGAAAAGTGCACCCGAATCTGTCGCAAATAGAGATAGTCATTACTGTCTTATGAGATCGACTGCTCCACGAAGGGATTATCCAGATTGCATTGCCTGCAATCGCCTTTGGCTCCTCTCCCTTCCTTCTCGTTTCCCTTCTCTTCTTTTCGCCTTCTCTATTACCTCTCGCCTTCTCCTTAGCATTGAAGTAGATGCGCATTACGAGCTTAACTTAACCGTCGGAATTAGCGAGATCTCAGTCAGGTTTCTTGAGTTCAAGTTTCACCCTCTCCCTTCGTTTATTCTCTGAAGTGACTGCGCCCGCCTCGCCGCACACCGTTCGTAAAATTGATACGCCAAGCCTCTCGTCTTTATCGCAAGCCTATCCTGCTGTAACTGCAAATTCACGAAACAACTGTCTTATAGAAGGAAATGCTCCGGATTGTTCTCTCGAGTACTTGAAAATTTGCAACTATAATATTATGTACTAGTATAACATAAAAAATATTACTATACAGGATGGTCTGGGCCGAGTTCTAGCACCTATTCTGTTGAAGATAGAAAAAATGATAGAGATAAAGGTTGAATGGCATAACAAGATATATTTTTCTATGAAACATGATGTTAAACATTCCACCGCGACATAACAAACACTTTGTGATCCGTTTCTTTGTGCTTTTTATCATAGCATCAAGATGATCAGTATTTACGTTTAAACAATTTATTTTAATCTGTTCTTTTAAGTTACTAACGGAAACAAATAAACGCAAATGTACTTTATTCTTATAAACTGTGGTCAACTGATACTGTGATGACTTCAGGACTTTGAGTCCTCAGTTTTACTTAAAATCCGTAATCGTAAAAACGTTTAAACATCACTTTGAATATAGTATATACCTCATTCAAAAATGTCAAATATCTCGTGAAATATTTACTTTTCGAGCACCTTACTCTAATATTTTTATACAAGCTGGTTGAAGTTTGGAACGTTCCTGGCGTGATTCTTTGAAAATAATTTGTTCCATTTTTTCTTTTGCACACAGGAACTGCTAAGTACTACAAAAAAATATAAAAGAGACTGATTTGATACACCCTAAGCAAGACACCTTTATATTCAAAAAAACTCCCTCCCCCCTTCCAGATCATTTAAAACAGCGCTCGGAATTAGTTGCACATTTCGGGCTGATTTCCGAGACGACGCCTCCTGTTCCCCCACTACCGTCCGGCCACTGACGGCCGAGCCGCCGATAGCTCTGGCTCAGGAGCGTTTTATATTAGAAATAGGCTGGATTGTTTAGGCATCTTTCAGGAAATCGTAACATTTTCTTCACTACATAAATAATGTTTATTTTTATTAATACATAATATACAGGGTGTCCCAGACTTACCGTATCATCCGTTAATGGCAGATTCCTGAGGTCATTTGAAAACGAAAATCTTAATATCAAAATGTCGAGGCTACTATAGTATTTGAATGGGAAAAGCTTAAAGTTTACTAATCAGCTTGTCAGAATTTCGCGCGCTCAGAGACATCGCATCTCGAAAGGACCCTTGCACAACACTTTATGTAGCAAATCATACTTCGTACCGATAGTATTGATTTTCTCTCATGACATGAAACGTCATTTGTCAATGGCACGACTGCTTTGACAGTTCGACGCGCATCGTGTTTTAATACAATTTAGAATTTATTATTGTTAGTAAATTCGTCAGTATTGCGAACAATGTAAATAAAGTAAATAAAGTGAATAAGAGCTGAGTGAAGTAAATAAAACGTATTGAATAAAGTGTTGTGCAAGCAAGGGTTCTTTCAAGATGCGATGTCCCTGAGCGCGCGAAATTCTGACAAGCTGATTGGTAAACTTTAAGCCTTTCCCATTCAAATACTATAGTAACCTCGACATTTTAATATTAAGATTTTCGTCTCCTAATGACCTCAGGAATCTGCCATTAACGGGTGATACAGTAAGTCTGGGACACCCTGTATATATATTTAATTATTAATAAAAATAAACATTATTTATGTAGCAAAGAAAATATTACTATTTTCTGAGAGGTGCCTCAACAACGCAGCCTATTTCTTATATAAAACGCTCCTGCGCCAAAGCTATCGGCGGCTCGGTCGCCAGCGGCCGGGCGGTAGTGGGGAAACAGGAGGCGTCGTCTCGGGAATCGGCCCGAAATGTACAACTAATTCCGAGCGCTGATTTAAAACATTTTTGCTACGCCAAGAATGATTTATTCCATTCCTTTTTTTGACACAAAGGAAATTCTGAGATCCACACACGAAATACGAAATAGAACGATCCGATACATCCTGCGAAAGACACTTCACCCTCGAGAAACCTCTCCCAAATCACTTAAAATATTTTTGTTACGCCAAAAGTGATTTGTCTCATTTTTCTTTTTGCACAAAGAAACTTCTGAACGCCATCCACAAAATTCAGTCACATAATTTACATAATATTTATATAAGCATCTCAAAGGTAAACTGTTAAATCACATTTTTTCGAAAATTGAGTTATTGTTATCACAAGACTCTGTATACTCTAATTTTTACCCAATGACAAATGTTTTCAATGAATATTTTCATTTTAATAGAGATGTTAATTGTATAATGTTAAGTCACCAGGTAAACAGTGTTAAGTCACATTAAAATCATATTCCGTACTCAGACAACACAAAGTCGGCTAAAAGTCGACTGTAAGTTGACTGCAGAAGTCAAAAGTCAACTCCAAAGTCAACTTCAAAGTGACTGAATGTCGACTGAATGTCGACGAACGTCCTGATAAAAGTCGACTGTTAGTCGACTTTTCAAGTCGATTTTACGACGACTATAGTCGTTATATAGTCATCTTAAAGTCGACTATAGTCATCTTACAGTCGTCGTACAGTCATCTTAAAGTCGACTATAGTCATCTTACAGTCGTCGTACAGTCATCTTAAGGTCGACTATAGTCATCTTACAGTCGTCGTACAGTCATCTTAAGGTCGATCATAGTCGTTGTACGTCATTTTAAAGTCGACTGTATAGTCGTCGCATAGTCATTTTAAAGTCTATTATTACAAGCTAATGCAGAACAAAAAAGTTAACTCGATAGTCAACTTTTGAATAGTTAACGTTTTACAACTTACAGATAACTCATGATTTAAAATATTATTTAGTCATGATTCATCTGTAAGTTGTTAAAAAATATGAAACGTTAAATTCAAAAGTTAACTGTCAAGTTAACTAGTACATATTTATTGCATACACAATTAAAGCAAAAATGAATATAATGCATAAATTCAATGATGAAGAGGTAAAATAAAATGACAAGGCAATATGTAACAAAAACATTTATTGCTTATTTAAAAGCAACCTGAGCCTATCGCTGGCTCGTCTCAACCATTCCTTAATATCTCCTTCAACCTGAGAGATTGTAGTGCCACGACTTTTCTTCATCACCGTTTCTATATAAATATATTACAAATAAAACGAACACTGTAAATGCATATGTAGATATACCATTTGATAATGTTCTATCGGAAATGCACGTAATAAATGTCCAAATGTATACTATACAGTCGCAGACAATGAATATTTGCACATTATCATGTACATAGAAAACATTATACAGAAGTGATTAAATGAAGTGATGAAATTGCATTATTCTCTACTTCACATTTTATACGTGACAATTGATCAATTATTGCTTTTTTAAACCATAATGAAAATTGCTATCACCATTTATGGAAATCTTTACAATACTTTTTCTTGGTGTTCGTAAAAGAGTTCTTGCATCCTTGGGCAAATCAGTATGACCATATGTACGCAATTTACTCAATAATTCGGACATAGCAGCATGAGAAATGTTGTGCTTACATTTCCATGAACATAGCCAACTTGATAGTTCCTGATTTTTGTCCGTATTTTCAGGAAAATTTTCTTCGCTTTCGTACTCAGCAATTCTTTGGATCTTCAACGCAGGAACATTGTGCAATACATTCGCACTATTATCCGAATTATTAACAGCAGCAAAATTCGGTGGGTGCATGAACATCATGTAACATTACATTCAAGTTTGTACCAACTACAGATGGATACGAAGAAAGTTCTGAAATTGATGCATGTTCTTCATCTTGTCTCTCTAAAGCTCGAAGGCGACGATTTTTCTGTCTCTTCGACAATTCTCGAAAACTTTTTCGCATCTGCCAATATTTATTTATATGTTTATATATTAGTATATTTTTAATATTAATATTAATATAATAATAAATTAATAATCATTATATAATGATCCTGTTTCTTACTCTAAGTCACCCAATTGTAAGCAATGAAATAAACATAAAATACGCTGTACATTCAGAAGATTTTTAAACATGGAAAATTTTCTCATTATAAAACAAACTTTCAGAAGATTTTTAAACGTAAAAAGTTTCTGACTTTTCACAATAGTAATAAATATGTTCATTCATATATTACAGTATAACCTAAAAATCGCGATCCCAGTAAGAACTTGTTTTTTTTCATGCAAATACCCGTTTTTCACTTACCTTGAAAAGCTCTGTGCTTCTTATGGCCAATCGCAATCACTGATATTATAAATGATATCTTCAAAAGTCACAAATCAGAAGAAACGAGCACAAACAAAATATCAGCCAACACAAAAGAATAATATATATGGCAGTAACGTTTGGCGTTTTAGCGCTGGCGAAACAGATACACTTGCGCATGCGTGTGCGGCGAAAACTAGAGTCGCCTTTAAGTCATCTTCAAGTCGACTTAGAGATGACTTACAGCCGACTTCAAATGTCAACTCATTGTCAGGAAATAGTCGACGGACAGTCGACTTTTTATAGTTGACTTTATGCCGACTAAGAAAAGTCGATTATAAGTTAACAAATAGTCACCCGTGTTGTATGGGTAATCACACAATTTCATTTTCTGAAACATATCGAAGTTAGATATTGTATCTATGAATCTGCATCAGAAAAATCTGCAAAACATTATAAGTATTTTATTGAGAGCATATCAAAAACAAAAAATCTTTTTAGATGCTTCTCCTAAAAAAACAAATTATGTTTATGTGACTTAACACAGTTTACCTCTGAGGTGCTCATATGTAAGTATATATGTACTAATATGTATAAGAGTATAAGGGTGTCTTTCGCAGGGTGTGTCGAATTGTCCTCTTTTGTATTTTGTGTAGATCTTAGAACTTCTTCTGTGCAAAAGTAGAAATAAAATAAGTCATTTTTTATGGAGCAAGAATGTTTTAAGTGATTTTGGGGGAGGAGGGAAGTTTTCCAAATATAAGGGTGTCTTATGCAGGGTGTATCAAATCAGTCGCTTTTGTATTTTATGTGTAGCACTCAGAAATTTCTTTATGCGAAAAGAAAAATGGGACAAATCATTTTTGAAAATTTTTTAAGTGATCTGGAGTCATTTTTGGAGTATAAGAGTGTTTTCTGCATGATGTATCGGATCTATGTCTTTTGTGTTTTGTATGTAGATCTCAGAAGTTTCTATGTGCCAAAGGAGAAAGGAGAACAAATCATTTTTAGTGTAGCAAGAGTGTTGTAAGTAATCTGGAAGAAGGTTTTTTGAGTATAAGGGTGTGTTCCACAGAAATGAACAGGGTGTATCGAATTAGTCTATTTTATTTTTTTGTGGCACTTAGCAGTTCATCTGTGCAAAAGGAAAAATGAAACAAATTGTTTTTTAAAAATCGCTTTAGAAACGTTTCAAACTTCAACATACTTTTTATACACAGAATATTCAGAAGAAGAAAAACAAAGATGAGTTGATAGAAAAATATGTCTTTTTATGCCGCTCAACTGTTGCCTCTACCATTTTTATATCTTCAATAAAACAGGTGTTAGAACCAATTGCGTAGATTACTGTGTATAATTTTTTATATTTATTTTTTATATTAATATTATTTTGTCATATGATTGATGTATGTCTGCACAAGTACAGACTTCAATTTGATAATTAATGCAAAAAAGCATAATATAACTGCAACAAAGACAATAGTCAAAATAGCCGAAAGAAATGCAATTATTTTATTATTTAATCCAATGCGTTTATGATAAAGCTATTTTGTCTATTAAGAATAATTTATTTTAATAATAAAAAAAATTTGATGAAAAAGGGCAATCCAATAGCATTGTAATTGTTATATGCAATTTTCAATGAGAATTACACAAAAGACGAAAATAGCAGAAAATAATTTCATACTATGATTCCAATGTCCTATACATATAACAAAATGAAACTACGTTTACGAGAGAAAAGTATGTACTATATTTGTCGTCGCATTTGGATAAAATGTATTTATTACAAAACAGATTGATTATATCTTTGCGCGTTACTGCATTATACATTTTACATATAGGTATTTCATATAATACGCAGCTTTTGCACGCGTGCATCGATTATTATACGCTAATCTCTTATAATAATATAGCAGTCATTGAAATTTATTGCGTTAATGATATATATTTATTATTAGATTTCTGTAATTTAAAACATCCATTTTATACACAATTTTTATTTATATCTCTTTTAATATCAAATATTATAAAGCGTAAAATTATTCAGTTTAATTTATTCAATTAAAAACTATTTGCAAGGATCATATTTGCATAATGCAAATAAGAAGTGAAAATCCTATCATCAACAAATATAATTTATGAGAAATAATTTTTACACATTTATGATATATACTATATGCTCTATTGTCTTCTTATTATTATTAGAGTAAAAAAATTTTTGCCAAAATGTCTGATTTGCATACTTCTCTTTCTCTTAAATAAAAAATCATTTTATGATTTAAACAAATAGAGCAAACAATCTAACAGCAGTGTTTCGCGAGTGAACTAACAGTAGGGTGTGGCGAGATGCCATTTTAAAAGATCGGTCAGCGGTTAACATTGCGCAGGGCGTTTGTCAGAAATGCGCCGGCTCAACGACGCCAACGTCGGCGCCAACTCCGCACGCCATCTCGGCGAAGCCGACTCCGACAAAGGCGAAGATTAACGTGTCGAGAGAGCCGGTATGTTATACGTCGATGGGTTATCCACAGAGTTTACCCGTGGTAATGATACCCAACTAATACAAGGTTTGTTCGCGTCGCATGCCCTAATATGCTCCAATCTATAGTATACGTAACGTAATACTATATTGGAGCATATAGAGGCATGCGACGCGACAAATTTACAATTTTAAAAGGATTAAGATAAAAAAATGCAATTTTAAAAATAAAAATTTTAGAAAAAAATGTTTTAAATAATATTTTTATATGTAAATTGTTTTAGAAAAAGTATTTTTATTTTTTTTATTTTGTACATTTTGTTTTTTTTGTTTTTATTATATATATATATATATAATTTGTGTCTGTTTACAATTATCCACTGTTAACTTATAAGTATTTCACATCACTTTTTCTTATTCTCAAAGCTTGATCTCAATATATAAACATATTTGGACAACTATTTTTTATATTACTGAAGATGGTCAGATATTAACCGAAACATTTAATAGTTTAATAATTTATGTTAACGGAAAAGAAGAATATTAACCAATTTTTGTTTTAACACCATGAAGAATGTATTATAAGCATTAACTTGCGTTGGCTCGAAATTCTTTTAATTGTCTTTTTATTGTTATTTGTCTTTTATACCTATACCTAAATATTTAAATTATTTTTACTCGATTCGAAAAATAATATCATGTTTTTTTTAAATATAATTTTTAAAAAATATACAATTTTTAAATTTTTATTTAGCAAAAATTGTCGCAAACGTTTAATTATATTACTAGTCTACCATATAGTCTTACCATATTTGTTCCACTTTCCCTTGTACGTAGTATTCTAACTAACTTCTAACTTTTTCTCGATCTTTCTCATATAGGAAACATTGGTTTAAATATAATTAAATCTTATAGTTCTTTATTTATCTGTTAATTTTTTTGTGAAAATTAAATGTTATGGTTAAATATAATTTGAATATTTATATCATAAGGGAATAACAGTGTGAATAATGTACATTATAAAAATATTTTTTCTAATATCGCAATCTAAATTTAGGATTGAAAGAATAAATAGTATTATATGAGTTACTCCAATATCAAGTATTATAATTAGATTTTTTATTGGTGAATTTATTGATGCTTAATGCATTACTTTTATGAAACAAAAAGAAAGGCATTCAGTTGTATTACTAATCTTGTCCAGTTATATACGTTTTATTTTCCTTACACAATGATTCTATTCAATTTTATATAAACTGAGTTTTATCTATTTTTACTTCTAATTCGTCAGAGTTTACAGAGTTATTGAAGACTGATTTAATTATTTGTTGAGAAACATTATTCTGTAATATTTGCAATTAATAATTTTTCCAAAATAAGTATTACATGATTTCAAATTTTGTAATTGTTACTGAGATATCATTAAAAATAATGTTATATGCATGACTAACTCCAATTAAAACGGAACACAGCGTTTTGCCATCCTCCCGTTGCAAAATCGATTCGAGGATAATATGATAAAACTCATTTTCCGTCAACCCCTCACAACACGATCGAGTGAACATACAAATTCGCGTTGCAACCCCAAACGCAATTAATCCAATCGATATAGAGCTTGATTTCTTCATCGATAACAGTTTTCATATTTATGATATTTATAACATTAACTTTTTTTGCTGTTAATTTGTATACATATCTAGGAATGATAAAGAGCTCAATACCGTGAATAAATAACAATATAGTTTCTGTATAAATTTGATGAGTTTAGATGTAATCTTTTTCTGTAGATAATTAAATATAACTATATCAAATATATGTTTCTTTTGTGTAACATCAGGAAAATTTCATAGATATCTTGGGATAACAACGCAAAAGAGTTAAGAATAATAACGATTAAAATTTACTTGAAAGATTAACTCCTAACAAATTGACATTTTTCTAACGAGTAAGAGAAGAACCAATCATCGAAAAAATACTACATATAATAACTTTTAAAAAATTGTTTAGCAGAAAAATATTTTAAAAATAATCTGTTCAAGTAAAGCAGTTTTATTTCTATAGGAAGAAATTAAGTAGTGCGAATTAAATTGTGATAACATCGCGAAAAAATAAAATTATTAATTGCGTGTAACTATTGCATTGTTCCAGTTTACAATGTTGCAATTTTTTATTGAAAGTAGAACGTACAAACGTTTGTAATGCACATTTCGCAATAATTTCGATGAAGATAAAATTTAAAAGTTTTATTACTTAAAGCCGTTCTATTTTACTATTTAAAAGTATTTCATTCCGGAAGGGAGGAAGGGTGGAACAACCCTCTGGGAGTCAAGGGTTAAACCGTCGACTATCGAGGTGAGCGACGACACCGTGTCGCCGCGCGCGGCTTATCACCTTATCCGCATCACACTCGCTCGACGATAAAGAAGAGACCACCATCGGCGTGCACCTTCCCCGCGGCAACCCTCGCATTCCGACCCCACCATTTTGTCCCCTTCCCCATTTGACGAGAGGCGACGCAGCGCGGATTCTCCGTCAACTAATATTGATTATAAAACCGGCGGCACAGCGGCGGCGGTGGCGACGGAGGCGGCGGCGGCGGTGGCGGCGACGGCGGTTTCTTCGTTCTCCTTTTTTCCTTTTGCCAACCAGAGCGGTAGTACACGCGCGCGGGACACAATACGCCCGTAGTGTGCGTCGTGGCGGCGGCGGCGGTGGCGGCGATGGTGGCGGTGGACTGCTCTCGTAGAAAATTGCCGGCGACAACCGGCTCCCGGTGAAGTGAATAAAGACGTTTATCGGATCTTATCCGGTCAAACACACATTGAACAGTCATTTCGTCTCGTCACGTCTGTGATCTCATAGCGTCGCGCCGTTTTCGTCGCACTCGCCGGCTTTGGAAATCGTACACGCGCACAGACTGTTTGCGAACGGCAACGTATCTCATCGACTTGAGAGAGGGTGCACTGACTCCAGACACAATGTAAGTAAACTAGGGAGGGGACTTTTACAATGAAGAACACGAATCAAATAGTTGATTCCTGTCTCGCCGGTAGTTTTAATCGGTAATCTCACCAATGCCGCTAGTTAAGAAATTTTTCATAGCTGCGGAGGCAACGTGACTGGTTCGAATCGTTTAACAAAAGCTGTATGAGAGAAAGAGAGAGAGAGTCCTCGGGAACTATACTCGAAAATATATACGCGCGCATATTCAGGTGCTCATGTGCTTTTGATGGTTCTGTTTTGTGAGGATTATCGTTCGATCCAAAGGTGTATTTTCTCTCTCTAAATGTAATGTGAATAAATTCAGCTGATTTTAGCTACGGTACTTTCATAGCGGTGATAATTTTAATGAAAAAGTTAAATTAATGTGTGTTATAGTTGCCGATTTTATCATCTGGTTCAATTAAATTTATATAAATTTAATAACATTTCTTTAATATAACGTTGAATAAGTAAAACAAGAACTTGAGACTTCGTGATATTTTATGTGACATGAATGTTTTTTATGCACATTATACAGAAAATATCATGATATTACAAGAGCTACTTATATTTAATTATAGAATATAAAATAAAAGCTTATTTTTGTAAAAATTGAATTATATTTTCTTTGGATAAGAAATATTCTTTTTATATACATATATATAACATATTTTATATTATTGCACTTATTAATTTACGAGGATTTAGTGACAAAAAATATTACCAAGAGAAACAGGTCATTGTTTCGATCAAAAATGAGATAAATTTGAAAGAATTATTTAATTATTCATTTTTAAAATACGGAATCGTCCAGATTTTTTATCAAATATTTTTCAAGAAGTATAAAAAACATTTCAATTTTATTTTTAATTTATACTATTACTAGAATATATGAAAATCTTGATACAGTAAGATAAATAAACTTCTTGATATTGACAAAACATTTAAGAAGACTAATTGTGAGATAAAATATCACATTTAATATTAATGGACTTTTAGAATTCAAAGCTTTTATGCTCTTCTAACAATAAGTAAACCGTCCTTATTACTGAAGAGTGTTACTCTACTTTTCAAGAAATGTTAGTGTTCTATAAGGATCATTGACACGTCATAAACTATAGCGGAGTATAGAATAATTTTTCGTATGTATCAGTTGAAGAAGGGAAAATTCTACTTTTATTATTATAATAAAATAAAATAGTAATGTGTGAGAAAACTAATTTGATTTAATTAAAATAGATTATACTTAAATTATCTGTGACAATGAGCAAAAATTGAAGAAGAAGACACACAATGTATTTATAATCTTATTCTGGAGCAAACTAAAACGCGAAATGTAACAACTTTTCAGCCGGAATTTTCAACGTAAACATTTTTCCTTGATTTGGCACAAATTTTATTTGTATGATTTTACTGTGATGAAATTGGCAAATTTCTTTCATGGGAAGCGAGAGATTTTTAAACGCATTACGTAATCAGCAATTCTAAGAGTAATAAGCTGCAATCATGCGCACTCGGATACGAATTAATATTATCGCCCAAAGGCAGAGACAAGTCGATAATATTATTACGTGTATTACTGGCTTTATTACCCGACGTGCGTTTGAGAGTTTCGGCACGTCACTGGATTATTGCTCCTCTTCGGCAAATCTATCTTATTGCATTTGGGTGATCGTTGACGCGCAACAAGATTAAAGCGGATAGAATACGGAATCAAAGTAATAAGAACGGACGCAGATCCGCGGCTAATTGCACTTTGGTCGTTGCACGCGCCGCAGGACGATTGCATCATTGGCTAATGTCAGGAGGGTTGGCGAGGAACGGGACGCGAAAGGGGGAAATGCGCATCGCGACCAGAAACAATCGCGGATATATGCAGTAGCGGTTTATCGCATCTTTGATACCTTCGAAACACCTGTCGTTTTCCTCTGTTGCCTTTCGGAAATTATAGCTTGGTAGGCAGACGATGCAAATAATGCAATCGAGCAAATAATAGGGTAGATACTTTTACAATTAGCGGAATATGATAGATTCTAGCAGTTGGCTTTGGCTACAAAATTTATGAGTAACGAGAAACATGAATCTTAAGTACTCTAAATTACTCAGAGCATATTATTCTTACCAATCGGTTATTGTGGCACTAAGCTTATTTTTACAGAGCGATGAAATTCATATAATTATTTACGTATCTCTTGAGAGTATAAATAGATTTAATGTTTTCTCAGATCCAGAATAATTTTTTACGCGATTATTTTGCTGAATAAGAGTTTAAAGCGGATAATATTGTGAAAAACAAATCGCAATTTTTCTAGATGAAAAAAGAATATATAAATATGTAGCGTGCAGATATTTGTCTGATATTCGTCACACTTGTACAAAATCAAGAGGTAATTAGTATGAACAATTTGTAAAGAGAAATTTTAGAGAAAAAAAATTTGCATTTGTCATTTCGTTTTTTACGAAATAAGTAAAGAAGTGAACATCAAAATGTTATATTTTGTATTATATTTTTCAATATAAGATTTGTTCTGACCAAAAAATTGGCTTTTCGTTTTCCAACAATTAACCCTTTTCGGACGGACATCTTCTGTAGAGAACACTCTTTTTTTAATTTAGAAACTGCTTACTTTATTTTAAAACTTGGCCTATAGAAGTATTTTTGGATGCTTTATTAAAGTCTGAGGTCAAAAATACAAAACTCAAAATGACGGATCCAATATCGCGAGCCGAATTTCAACAAAAATAATTGGATTGTCTTGAAACTTAGTTTTTGGAAGTTTCTAAGATTACTAAATTCGAATATAGTCTTAGAATTAGAAATTTAAAATAACAGATCCATTGAACGCGTTGGAAGTGGAACAAATTTTGAAAGAAGTGTCGAATTATCTTGAAACTCGATTTTATAGTTTTTGGGGTTGCTGAATTTTAAAAGAGAATTAAAGAATTTAGCTTTAGAATTTTAAAATTTGAAGATAACATTTGAGTTCAGTGATTTCAAAAACTCTTCAAAACTGAGTTTTACGATAATCGGATTATTTTTTTTAAGTTTGATTCGCCATTGTGAATCTATTATTTTAAATTTTAGAATTTTAAGGCCACAATCAAATTCTTAGAAAACAAGATTTTGTATATAAATTATTTTGTTAAAAAGCTCTTATCCCAAAAGAATTAATATTGTAAAACTGTATGTTTAATTAAATTTATAAAGTTGAAAAAAATAAGCGTAAAGAATCATGGAAAGTTATAATATTGCGTACATTCTTGATCGTAATAAAAAATCCGCTTATCCATAATGAGCCTTAATGACGATTCGCGTAGTTAGCACAAATCGATATCTGATTGGAGCTGATCGATGATTGAACAGACCGTTTCTCTGTGCATCAACTATGAACCGGAATTGATGATGAGGCGAACGAGGCGTTTCCTGCTAGTTTGGGCGACGAACCTCCGCGGCGCGATGAGAGAGAGTTCGTCAGCTTCATTCATATTCAAACGATATTTCATAAAGACGAGGGCGGAGTTCTCGTTTGACTGAAGTCGATTCCCTTTTGTCGGCGTCTTCCGGCGTAAAATCAATATGTCGATACCACGCGCGCGCGTACGTTTCCGCGTAAGATATATATATACACTATGATCACTCCAGTAAGATATCCGCGGGAACTCGGCTAATAAATATCTCGTTGACGGCGGATATATGGATCGCGTTTGTGTAGGGAGTGCTTAGGAAGGGATATTCATGAGCACGTGATACACTTGACTCGTGACGCAAAAGCGGAGTACGCGGTCTTAATAACAGTATGTCAAAATATAACGTTTATCCGTCGCAGAAACTCACATTCCGCTCCGATATGCTCGAAATTAATAGATATTTATCGCTATAATATCCGCTTATAGAAGAGCGCACGGATGTGTGTAAACGACGAAAGTTCACAACGTGGGCTCATACATTTCTAACCGCTGTATTACGTCAGTCATTATGCTCCATAAAACAAATTAAATGCAACGTACATGTTATGTCGAGTTAAATAAAGCTCAGATAATCGTTTGTATTGATCACTATGAAAAACGTGTCCGCTCATCCTTTTGTTTTTACCTGGAATAATCAGAGAGTTTTTATTTTGTTCGTATCTAAATACAAACCAGTTATCGCGTACGTATCTAATACAATCGCAGGTGGCAAATTTTGATACAAAGGAACGGATTTTACTGGAATCGAATGGTACTATAATAATGGTAATATAATAATAGCGAAAGTTGTAAGCACATCATTATTTTTCACGTTCCTTTTGGGACGCATCGCATTAGAAAGACACGAAAATCCAGTTTGCTATTTTATTGCCTCTTTTTACTCACGGCTTTATAGCAGATGATTCCGTTCTCAATGCATACGTTGTTACGACATTTCTGTAAAAATTCATACGTTACTGATTTATAATGTTTATCATTTCTTCACCATTATTACTTTAGTATTTTAATATAATTGTTTGTTTTAACAAAATGTTCAAAAGGTTATCATTTCACATGTAACTGATATGACAATTATAATATACAGAAATTTGTAACTGTCTTTCTTCAAGTCAAAATAGCAGATTGTATTCGACTATTTGTAAAACAAATTGAGAAAAAGTATCGAAAAACTTGAGAAGTATAAAAAGTTTCAATTCCAAAAGTTTGGCGTCTCGTATTTTTCACATACGCACATATGTATGTTCCGAAACTACTTAAACGCACGTGTTTCCACGTTCTGTAAGGCGAAAATGTTTGCAAAGTTGTCATCTCAAGCAAGCGTTCATGTTTCGAATATGCGATATACATGTATAGTCTTCATATTCAAGTTTTTTAATATAATTTTTTTTATTTTATTTCAAGTTTGAGAATAATAGAAATCCGAAGACCGTTTCGCAGAATATTTTTTAAAATTAATTTCTGAACATACGCTTTTATCCGAAGAGAAATACACGTTGAAGAAATTTTGTTTCTCAGAAAATCCTTTTGGAAAAAGAAGTAAAAAATGGCAAGTTGAAAAAGCTAAAAAAAAATCTTGAAAGAAAAGATGAAAATATTGAAATAAATACGAATTCGGAGAAAAGCGCGTATAAAATCTGCTGAAGGAACTCGAAAAGTCCTCGAAGCTCACTAACCAAATCCATCGATCCATCGCGAACCAGGCAGTCGATACATACGCATACGATCTGCTCCCGCAAGTCGTTTTATGTGCACGAAGTCCGAGAGTGGTATAGATTTTTTTGCGCTCCGCACGCACTCGATGCCGTGGGGAGCAGGAGCTACACACACATCCGCAAATATACACACACACACGCTGTCGACGATATTCACGTCGCCGAAGGGAGGGGTGAGGGCGGTACGGAATAGGTGGAATTAAGAGAATAGTGAATACACCGCCCCGATGTAGACTCGCACTTTGCTTCCGCCTTGCTGAAGGTACGCGTTTTCTGTCTGCCATCGTCTCCAACCCCCTCTGATTTCTCTCTTCGATCCGCAGCTCTGCGGATTTGCGTGCGCCATTATTATTACTCGACATCGCGAATACCGAAAACGGTATCGATAATTTCGAATGGAAATTTAACCAATCCTCGTGTTTTTACTTTTAATCATACATTATTAATTGTCAAAAATAATTAATGATAATTTAAAGTTATTTTTAGACATTTGTGAAATTTCCATAAACAGTCAGGCGAACACCAAGAATAGTATCAACAATTTTTACATCTGCATGATCTTTAAATATTAAATTTAACAAATTTTCATGTTTTTTTATATTAATAAAGTATATACATTGATTTCGGTTAGACCCACCTGTTAATTGGGCCATTTATTTGGAAAACTTAGAAAACAAATCTTAAAAAACAAATCCCAATAGAGAGATAAAAGATCAGTGTCCGGATAATTGGACCAGCCGCTTAATTGGATCAAAATGTTATGTCTTGATGTGTCCTAATTAATCAGAATCGACTGTATATTTTTAATAATGAATTGGATATGATTAAAAATAATACTTAGAATTTTAATGTGTATCCCTTTGAATAAATTTTGCGGTGATTGACATTGCAAATTAATTGGTTGCCGAGACATCGCAGTTATTTTGAATGAATAGAATGGGCTTGTTTGTCTGTCTGCTTTTGAAGAATGAGTGGTCGCCTGATTATCAATTTGACCTCGAACAATTAAGAAAAATTAACACGCGCCACGCTTTTAACTGTTTCGTTTGCTAAATTTACGTCTAAAGAAGCAGTACAATTCAAGAATATAAATTAAGTCTTTAGCGATGCAACAACGCGTGAAAGTGTCAATTCCTTGAGCACGAAAAACTGTACTTTTTGATTGATTTATAGAAAACGGATAATTTGTGACATAAATTTTTTAAGTAATTTTGTTTGTTTTTATGTAGAATGTAATTCTGAGCATAACTGATACAAAGCCGTTACAATTGATGTGTGAAATTATTTAATGAAATATAATTAAATACATATTTTGCATGAAGACTGCAAAAATGAATACACGAAAAGTATATATTTGAAATATCATTATTGAGAAAGAGAGAAATAAATAATTAAAATAATAATAAAAAAATAATTAAAATAATAATAATAAGAAATAATAATTTAAAAACTAATCAAAAATAACAAATTAAAATTATAATTCAAATAGCTAAACTCATCGATTAATTACATATTATATAATGAATAATAAATATCTTATCCAAAAATCACTATTTTATTCAAAAATTGACACATTACGCAAATAAATGATTGCTTATAAATATCTAGATATAATATAAAAATTATTAAATAAAGATATGTTATACAGATATTACAATTATCAATTACGATATTTCATTACGCAAAATCAATATTATTCCACCTCAAGTTTGAAACTGAATCAAATCTCAAACGTTAAAATTATAAATATGAATCACAAATACTGGTTCTGAATTTGCCTTTAATTCGTAAAATGTACTAGGATTTATACATTTACGGAGTATATGGTAAAGTTATAAGATATGCAAATTACAGATAGGTTAGTCAAAGTAAAGAGAAATGTGGCAGTTGATGTCGCAACGGGAAAAGCCGCGATTTCTGAATTATTACTGAGCTTAACTTAAAGTATTTTTAGTCAATCGACGAATGTACATTAAGACATGTTATACGCTAGACGAGTTCGTTGACCTCACGCCAGCAAAAACGGTAATTATTTTTCGAAACATTGGCTGGCAGCGACTTGTGTAACGTAATTTTCTTGTTTTATTAAACTAAATTGAAATTGCTTTTTTTCTTAGTTTAACTAATTGCACAGAACAGTAATTTTAAATTATTTTATTGCATTAATCTTTTTCGGACACCTCTTTTATAGAGAATACCCTCTTTTATCTTTGAAACTGCTCACTCGAGTCTTAATAAAACTTATAAAACTTGAGGTATTTATTGATGCTTTATTCAAATCTGAAGTAAAAAATATTTGTATTTTTAAAATTCAAAGTAACGTATTTAATATCGCGAATCGAATTTTAACGAAAATAATTACATTAACTTGAAACTTGGTTTTATAGAGTTTTTTAAAGGTTGCTGAAGTCGAATATAACTTCAAAATTTTAAAATTCAAAAAAGCAGATTTAATATGATGGAACAAATTTTGAAAAAAAAACATTTAAATTATCTTGAAACTCAATTTTAAAGGGGTTTTTGGGATTGCTTAATATATTCTTAGAATTTTGATATTTTGAAATAACACTTGAGTTCAGCGATCCGAAAAACTGCTATAACCGAGTTTTTTAATAATTGTCTGACTATAATCAGATTAATTTTTTGAAATTTGGTCCGCTATATTGAATCTGCTATTTTGAATTTTAGAATTCTGAGGCCATAATCAAATTCAGACTCTGAAAACTTATAGAAAATAAGATCTCGTATAAGTAATTTTGTTAAAAACCCCCGTCCCAAAAGAGTTAAGTAGTATAAAAAAATGTTAAAAAAGAATTTTGATATTTTAATCCATCAGCTATAATACTATAAAAAATCATCAGCATTATTATTTGGCTGTATATAAACACATAATTTTTCAAAAAAAAGCTAGCTATTAAAAACAAGCTTTGAGACTTTCAAATCTAAGACTTGAACTGTGCTTACATTCAAACATTCTTGCGTATTTTTCTTTTTTCAACATTTTTGCGTCTTCTTCCATTGTTCATCATTAAACCCTCAATACTCTTTCACATTTGAAGCAGAAAAATTGAGAGGATAAAGCGAGAAGGATGTGCGCGTATATATTCTGGATACTTCCGAGACACGACACTCGAAGAGGCGGCTGTCGCCGTTGAGACGCGAGACAGAAGCGCACTTTCGCGCGTATTTTTGACCGACGATAATCGATAAGCGCGCCCTGCCCGTGGATCGCCGGGATACTATTGTCCTGTCGCGCCAGTGGTTTCACTCCGGAAGGACGATAACTTTCCACGGGTTCAACCGGAGAAAGCCAATGGCCGACGAAGGGACGCGTGGCGGCGTATGTGTACGCGAATACATCTGCTGGATTTATGAGCGTTTCGATCTCATAAGCAAAACGTCGACTGTTGCAGTTGAAGTGGCCACGCTCCACGGAATGACGAATACCGGATGAATGAATTAAATTCTTCATGCACGAGAGGAAAAAATTTTATTGCATTTTAAATTCTTTAGTTCAATAACTTTAATCATTATTCCTCCTACTTTAATTTACTAATTTTCACATTTCAGTTCTTTTACGTGAATTCAGACAATTATGGAATCAGTTGTGTATTATTATTACAAATTTATTAATACATTATTACTTACTTAATAGACAATTATTAAGCGTATTTAATAACAAAAATAATGAAAGATTGTTACCGAATTTTATAAATTGGAATATAATTTTAAATTCCTGTAAATTTTCTCGATATTTCTTATTGAAGACAAATAATATTTTATGATTACTGTTGGTTCAAAGAGTGCTTCATTTTAATAACAATTGATTATTCATGGCATTATTAATGTAATAAACATTTAATAATATCGTATAAAATATCGAGTTGTAATAATCGAGTGTAATAATTTGTCCGATTTTTCAACAGCTGATATTACTGTTTAAAACGCAGCATACTTATTGTGTATTATTATATATATTATATGTAACATGTATATTATATTATATGTAACAAATTTTGAATTTTTAAAATAAATCTGTCTGCTTTTTGATCAGACAAGGTGCAGTTTGATTAACACATAAATTAAATATTTGTTTGCTGAAATTGTAATTAAATTCCGCCTGTATTGTTTTTTAAGTGTTAGTTGTTTATTGGACACAGATTAAGTATACAGCCATTTTATATTGTGGTAAACTTATAGACTAGAAATATCTATAGTTTAGTTTGTTATTAGGAAATAAATTACCTTGCATCTTATTACTAATTTAAATAAAGTATATTGTAATATAAAATATTTGTTTGAATTATAAAATAACTACGAACTCTATCGCTTAACTAATATATAATATACAATAAGTGTGCTGCGTATTAACAGTAATATCAACTGTTAAAAAATCCAATTTTGTGATATAAATTAATTGTTTAAAGTTTAAAATAAGGATGAATAAAGTTTAAAATAAGGATGAATAAAATTAACTCTAGCATATACGAAACCGACGAAATTTTCTTCGTGAATCTCCTTTTCTTCTTGAAAAAAAAAAAGACATAAATGTGAGAATTTAGTTTCAAAAAATAGAATACTGTACTATTTATTGTACATAGTTGTTAAAGCTGCAGGCGTTGTAAAAGTACCTATGTAGAACATAGCGTCGGTATTCTGCACGTTTGATGAAAACTTTCGCGAGCGCTTGTACTCTACCGTCCCCGAAATAACCAAAATCACTTCGTGCGCTCCATATTCTCCGCACGACGCAAACGATTGAATTACAAAGCTATTATATTTCTTCTTCGTCCCGCGCGGCCCCGGGAAAAAAGCCCATCTGATTTCGAAATCGATGTTATCGAACTCCTTTCGTTTCCATTGCTTCTGAACGAAACTGCAAGTTAGATTAGATGAAAACGTCTAGACGGCGCTTTATACCCTGACGTGACTCGCAACTTGTTAATCTGTTGTACTACACGGTGTTCGGTAACCTGATGTGCATGCTGATATCCCTTCTTAGTAATTTTCAGTTTGGAATTCGAGCTGGAAATTTACAGAAATATATTTTTTAACGCGGAATAATTAAAGTATAATATTTTTAACTGTGCAACAGATAATACGAAATAACAAATAAAAATTGACAAGCTATTAAATTAAAATCAATAGGAATCGATGAATCGTCGCGATCACATGTATTGCTTTGTACAATAAAAATTGATAATTCTGTTTTTCTATCTTGGCGAATGTGACATCGAATACAACTGTTACAATATGAGATATTATATGGATTATAATATGTATAAATATATCCATTGTTTAATATTCCATTTTATATATGTCCCTCTACACATTTTTTATATTAAAATAATTTCTAATTTAATATTTATATGCAATGTATTTTTATTTAATCTGGACAATGTGTGCATGAATAAGCTTTACAAATATGGAGATAAATATAAATCCTTTTTTAACGTTATTTTTAAAATTAAATCCCTGAAAAGATTGCGTGTGTCTGAATAACTTTTGTTCATTCTATTTTACTTCGAAAGTCTCGTTTGTGATACATCATCACCAATCTTCGTCGGCAACATTTTACGCGCCCAGTCCTGTTTTCATCCGGGAGATTAATTCGTGACGCCTGCCTCCACACGATCATGATTCCATGGTCGACTCATTGTCGTGACGGCATCATTCTAAAACAGTTCACAGTTCTTCTCTTTCTCTTCCTCCTCTTTTTTTTTCTCTTTCTACTGTCTTCTATCTTCGGTTTCGCTTGTGTTCCATATTCTATTTTCCGTAGTCTTTTCTCTCGAGATCCACGTTTTTCATACAAGAAAGAATATTATATTTGTAGCGTGTGCGCATTCAGAATGTTGACCTTCTTCGCAGAATGTCTTCGTATCAGAATTCAGAACTATCATCTTTTACTTTCGAATCAAAATACGATCGATTTATATTAACGGCGTTCAGAAACATTTTCTATCGACGCAATCTATATATTAATATAATTGACGATTTCAGAGGAAAGCCCATGCGATGAAGCTCTCTCGCTCTTTAGATCAATTTATGGCCAATTTCATCAATATTAAGTAATACTAATTAAAAAAATTTTTTATCTATTTATGTAGACTCTCCTATAAAACATATTATGCTTTGCTTCCACAAAACTAAGAATAAATTTCACATTTTTTCATACTTTATTGTTAATCATATTATTAACTTATAAAAAAATTTTTTTATATATGTACGAGGGTAAATAAAAAAATAAGTTTCCCTATTTATTTTAAATAGAATGAGAACACATAAGACAAATCAAAGCACATCTTTTTCCTTGAACATAATTCCTGTATTTTTCCACATAGTTACCAAATCTGTAGCGTACAATTAGATTTTCCATCTCCTGTCGATAGAAACTGACGTCTTGCTCTTGTAACCATCTTGCACTTCATCTTTGACAAAATCATCAGATGGCAATCGCCTATCTCATAGATGTTTTTTAGCTTATTAAACATCTTTCAGCAATTCACGTACCAATTAATCAATTTTGTTGACGAATGCATCTGATATGGATGGACGACCACTCCTCTCTTCATCTTTTACACTTGTTCGATCTCCACATTGACGACACCACATTTTCCGCACTTGTTGGACATAACGTCAGCACCATACACAGACACAATCCGTCTGTGGATATCAACGTGTTTCGTATTTTCTGCTCAAAGAAATCAGATCACTGAGAGCACCTCTTCTCTTGACCACTCAGTCAGTACCTTCGGCATCTTACTACTGTCGCTGCGGCTATATTGCTTGTGAGGGAAAGATGAAGATGTGCGCTACTATTAGTGGGATCACGTATTATAACATAATTGCAGCTAGCTGCAATTCACATGTTTCTGAGTAATAAAGTAGGAAAACTTGCTTTCTGACTTCTGACTTACCCTCGTATAAATAATTGTGAAAGTGAACTAATTGTAAGTAAAAATCTTGAAAAATTGAATTTATCATTTACTTCGTGTTACATTAATCTATATTATGATAATACGGAGTCATTTTTGAAACACAGTTGAAAATTAAACTTTTTAATGGTGTTCGTAATTATGTCGTTAAAAAGAATTTAGTTTATGTGTATTTTGACAGTGATCTAAGTCATTTGCTCTCTAATAAATTTCTGTTTTGTAAGAAAGAAAATACTTATTCTTCTATTATGTTATTAGACAATGGTTCAGCTAAATAAATTTTATATAATAATATAAAATTATATAATATATAGGGGAAAGTAGCCTAATTTTGATCAGTTTCTAATTTCTCTCTTGTACACAAGTATAAAACATTACAGAAAGGAAACAAATACAGGAATAAAATAAACCTCAGATGTACTTTCGTGTTATATATTTATCGTGACCAAAATATATTTAATAAAAATAGAATTAGAAAAAAACTAAACTATTGACATCAGCCTATTCTAGGCAACTAGGTTTCGTAAATTGGACCATAGGTTTTTTATATTCGACCGCTCCCAAAAAACAATGAAATTAAATCTACAATTTAAAAAAATTGTTTAAAACATTAAAAAAAGTAAAAAAACAAAGAAATTTAACCATTAAACTACAATGGAGGGAGCACAAATAATTTGTGCATTGTGATAAACTGATAATTAAAAATATGTTTATTTAGAAGTAATCTTTAAAAATAACCTTTATAATTATATTTAACAAATAAAGTAAATTAAACATTAAATAATTTTTAAAATTACATTTTTATTAAATTTCTGTTACCTCGCAGTGCAGTAAAGCAATAGTATTTCTTTTTAGTTGGATTTACCTTAGTACAATGAGTGTGGACCCAGCTGCGGCACTGCAGACACTGAATTATGTCTTTCTTACTGTTTTTCCACACATAAAGCAAAACCAATTGGAGTCTTCATCATTTGCATCTGTGTGCATTTTTTCTTTCCTTTATAACGTTTATCTTTAAAACATTCAAGCGTCCGTTTAGAACTGCTAGTTAATACAGTTGCCTTTTTGCACTCTTCCGTAGCTTTTTCGTGATCCTATTGGTCTTGGATCAGCTGATAATCTTGGCAAGGAGGAAATCTGCTGTAGAGCCATTTTGAAGCGCTTCAATCTCTTCTTAGATGGTTTGTAATTTTCATCTTTGTTATTGTCGTCACTATCTTCTGAGTCAGACTTTTTGCCCAAAGATGGAGCTTCTCTTGCTGTTTCTGGATTTTAGAAGAAGATGGTTAGGTAGTGTTAGCAAGAAGCAGAGCAGCAGCAGGAGCAAAGTGTTGCTTTTGAAAAATATGCCAATTGACCGGCCAAATTCTTGTTAAGCGGAAAGCGCTCTGAGCATTAGCAACAGTGTTCAATTAGTGACTGCTCTTCCGTAGGTTTCATCCAAGAGAGATGGAATGTTGACTTGTCTCATCTGATGGCATTTGTACGTATTCAGGAACTTTTCTTGCGTTTGAATGAAGTATGTCTGTAGTGGCCTGAAAAATGCCACGTCAATGCCCCTGCAAACGGTGGGTTGTATGCCCGGGTAGCTGTAGTAACACAATATTGTTTTCTCGTGCAAAGTTCAAGGCTGCCAGGTTTTTATTATGCGTGGTGTGTCTATCCAACAAAAAAGGATTTTTTTATCCTTGCTGAAGTTTGTGTGATTTTAATAATGTTCATATTACATATCGTTCAACATTAATGTAGCTTGTCTCTAATATCTTGACTATGCTTCCAGAAGGGACACCAATCTCAAACGCGGTATTCCATTTCTTTGCTCTGAAGATTATCATAGGTGTCATGTAGATACCTGCAGCACTTACTGCGCGGATCATTGTGGTGTTAACCTCTCATTCGCCACTTGCAACAACGTCTACCTGATGTTTTTCTTTCTGTACAACTATTTTTGTGGACGTTTCTGTACAGTGCTGAATCCAGATTCATTTACATTGAATATCTTGTCAGGTCTAAACCCAAATTTTGCGATATTGCTTTCTAACAGATCAAAAAAATGTAGTACATTATCTTTGTTGAAATCTTTTGCTCTTGTTAGTGAGGTAGCTTCTGGTTGCCGAACAGACAGTTCAGGATTTTTTCGCATAAATGCATTTTTTCTCCGTCAATTTGTTCTCTTTATTGAATGTGTGAGAAAGTTTATATGTTTTTGCCAGATCAAATACTAACTTTCGAACGTCTTTAATGCTCCACCCAAAAAAACACTCTTTTAACATGATAATATAATCAGCTAGAATCTTCTCTATATCTCGAGAGAACGCAGCTTGTCTCCCTAGAACCTTCACAACATTCACATATCGGTTTTTTTCATAGCATGTCTCCTTATTGTAGCTTTAGGAATTTCATACACTACATTTATTTAAACGATAGTCTCCATTTTTATATACCGCAACGGCCATTTGCAATTCTGTAGGATGCGGTCATTGAGTTCTATAACATACTGGAGCGAGCCTTTCAGGAGTGGGGATGTCTCCATCGGCGAAAAAGACAGATAGATTTACGTGAGGCTAGTCTTCCTTGTCCAGCGTATGTTTTCAGCATAACGTAAAAAGAGACAGAAATCCTCACATTGCTATATGTGTCCTTTTCTAAATCGCGGACGCAGTTTTCTTTGTTCGGGATAGGAAGGCTCGCTCCAGTATGTTATAGAACTCAATGGATGCGGTGCAGTTTAGACCTTCGAATAACGCGCGAGATAGAGTTAGGCAAGATCCGCAAAGACAATACGCGCAGCGGCGCACGCATAATAAACAAAAAGCGAGCGGACACACGAGTCAGTGCGAGACCATGACGAGCGAAGTAACGACGTAATAACGTGACACCTTTTTGTGTTTTCCTTTTTTTCGCAAGTCACCTTTTTCTTTTATTGTATCCTCGGTATTTAAAATACATTACATCTATAACTTTATAAATCTGGTCGGATTAATACATTCTGTAAATCCTGAATCTTACAACGTAGGGACTTTCGTCCAGGATCAGAAGAAAAAGCGTGTGTTTGAAAAGATGGCGAATAAAGGACAAGACGGCGCATCGATAACAACGGCAACGATGAGCAGTAAGACGTACGACGATATGACGATACCATAATTGAAAAGTGAGTTAAAGACGCGTAAGTTAAAGACGTCAGGTGCAAAAGCAGAGCTGATAAAGCGATTAAGACGATACGACGAAGACGACAATAACGACGTTGAAAGTAGCAACAAAAGCGACGAAAGCGACGACGAATTGGACGAAACAGTGATGAACGCAAATGAGAGAGACGAAGACGAGGACGATGATAGACCGATGAGGTGTATCTTAACCTTCAAGGACGTTGAGGATGCCATCCACAAATTCAGCGGCGACGACGGCAGAAATATTAAACAATAGATAAAAGAATTCGACGAAGCTAAGTGAATGCTCGGCGGTGCATCAGACAATATATGCAAGACGGTTATTGGTCGGATCGGCGCGACTATTTGTGAATCATGAGGTACAAAGGGGAACTTGGAAGAACATTAAGACGGCGTTAAAATCTGAGTTCGCCCCCAGTACAGACAGTCATGCGGTGCATATGAAGCTGCAAAAGAGGAAAAAGAAGACGGACGAAACATATCACCAGTATTGTTATAAAATGTTAGAAATTGCGTTGTCGATAAACATGGAAACTTCCGCGGTAATACAGTATATAATTGACGGTATTGTAGATGATGAGATAAGTAAAACGATTTTGTATGGCGCTAAAACTATTTCTCAATTAAAAGCGAGGTTAGACGCGTATGAATTAATGAAAACTAAAAGTAAAAACGTGAGTAATGTTAAGGTTAGGTCAGATGATTTTAGGAAAAGACAGTCGCAGGTTAGTAAGACGGACGAAAAGACGGAAATTAAGCGCTGTTATAACTGTAGTGGGAAAAATCATCTCAGTGCTGCATGTCCTTTGAAAAAAAAGGGGGTGCTGTGTTTCAAGTGCAACGGACATGGACACATTACAGCAAATTGTACACAGAGCGGATAAAACGAAGGATAAAAACTGTAACGCGGCTCAGAGTAAGGTAGAGAACAATCCGAAGGCAATATGCGATAAGTCTAAAAGAATTTATAAACTTGTTAAGATTAATAATAATAAAGTAACCGCTTTGTTCGATACAGGTAGCGACATAAGTCTCATGCGTGCGGGATTTTATGTTAAGATTGGAGCCCCGAGTCTAGTTAAGCAGACGATTAAATTTTGTGGCGTGGGTGCAGCTAAAAACGTCACATTGGGACGAACTTGTGCGAAGATAGAGACGAACGGCGAGTATTTCGAAGTTGACTTCCATGTAGTCGCGAACGCGCTCTTGAATGATGACGTTCTTGTTGGTTCAGACTTTCTAGAAAATGTCGACATGCGGATAAGAGGTGGTAAAATAATAAGTATTACGAAAGTTGAGAATGAAGCAAATGAGTCTTTATTTATCAATAAAATCAATGTTGTAACTGAGGCAAACAAAGTAGAAGTCAAGCTTGTGAAAAATCCGGATCACAGGAAACAACTTCGACAGATGATATTAGATTATAAGCCAGAAAAAATTAAAGACGTAGGAATTAAGTTACAAATAGTAGTAAAAGATGACGTTCCGATTTATCAACGCGCTCGGCGATTAGCGCCACAGGAATTAAAGATAGTTGACTCGCAGGATGTAAAATCAGTGCAGAGCTTTTTAGGCCTTACAGGCTACTTTAGAAAATTTGTGTCAGGATATGCCACGATTGCTCGTCCTCTGACTGATTTAATTAAAAAGAGTGCATTTTTCGTTTGGCGATAAAAAAGTAAAGGCGTTTAATAGATTAAAAGAGATTCTGTGTAGTGAGCCCGTATTGCGTATATATTCTCCAAATGCAGATATCAAACTGCATACCGACGCATCAAGTCAAGGGTTCGGAGCGATCTTAATACAGCGCGACAGCGAGGATCGCTGTTTTTACCCAGTTTATTTTGCGAGCGTTAAAACATCGGCTGCTGAAGCAAAATTACACAGTTACAAGTTAGAAGTTTTGGCCGTTGTGAAGGCGATTAAGAAGTTTAGAATTTATTTGATCGATATTCCGTTCAAGATAGTCACAGACTGTCAAGCGTTTACGTTGACTCTTAAGAAGGCTGATTGTTGTGCAAAAATTGCGAGGTGGGTTCTTTTCCTTCAGGATTTTGCATACACCATTGAGCATCATTTAGGGAACTGCATGCGACACGTGGATGCTTTAAGCCGAAACTTTCTACCCGCGGCAATGATGGTGACTAGGTGTCAAGAAACAATTGCAGCTTGGATAAGAAGAAGTCAGCTGGATGACGACGAAATAAAGAAGAAAATTTTGAAGCAAGTCAAGCTAGGGAAAGCTATTGCATAAAAGCGGACAGTCGAGCTAGGGAAAGCTATTGCATAAAAAATAAGTTACTACATAAATTAGTGAACAACGAAGCTTTAATAGTTGTACCAGAGCCGATGCAATCCAGTGTCATCCGTCATGTTCATGACCGAGATCATTTTGCTACTGATAAAACGGAGAAGCTGTTAAAAACAGATTATTGGTTTCAGGGAATGCGTTTGAAGATAGAAAAGTACGTGCACAACTGTATTGACTGTATCTTGGCCGAAAGAAAGTCCGGGAAAATGGAAAGATGGCTATATCGTACTCAAATGAAGTTAAGAGAAGATTCTTTGATTAAGGACATTATAGCAACAGAAGAGGTCGCATCACATCAGCAAGAACGTGAAAAGTCTCGTGAATTGGCGAGACAAGCCATAGCTAAGATTCAAGAGGAAAATAAGCGAACATATAATAAGAAGAAGAAAGTTCCACCGCAATATCGAGAAAATGATCTGGTAACCATAAAACGCACCCAAGGAGGACCTGGATTAAAATTCGCCGCCAAGTATTTAGGACCCTACCGCGTTAAGAAGACACTTTGCAACGAACGATATATAGTCGAGAAGATAGGAGAAGTAGAAGGGCCACGCATAACGTCTACGGCGGCTGACCACATGAAGCCCAGGGACAATACATTACCTGAAAAGCGTACATCTGAGGACATATGTCAGTCGGATGGCTGAGTATAGGATGCGGTGCAGTTTAGACTTTCGAATAGCGCGCGAGATAGAGATAGGCAGGATCCGCAAAGACAATACGCGCAGCGGCGCACGCATAATAAACAAAAAGCGAGCGGACACACGAGTCAGTGCGAGACCACGACGAGCGAAGTAACGACGTAACGACGTGATACCTTTTTGTGTTTTCCTTTTTTTCGCAAGTCACCTTTTTCTTTTATTGTATCCCCGGTATTTAAAATACATTACATCTATAACTTTATAAATCTGGTCGGATTATTACATTCTGTAAATCTTGAACCTTACAATTCATTTTCAGTTCTGTCCTCTTTGCGTTATTTTGGATCTAGTTGAAAGAAAAAAGAACGTTTCCAATATGTTTTGAACTACTCGCAATAATGAGACACATCGTGTCCTGCGATGGACCGGACCAATGCAAGTAACTTGTGGTGGTTCAAATTAGGCAACTTGTAGATTACGTCAGAAAAATATGTTTTTATCATTACATTTGTACTGTAATATACAAACAGGTGCATCATATTGTAACTAAGATAATACATTTTACATTAGTAACGTTTAAAATTATGGTATTTACAGGATGTAGAAGAAAATTAATTCGAGATGTCACGGAAATTAATGTTCACACATCACTACTTTCCAGAATTCAGCGAGATTGAGCGGAAAGGCTGCCTCGTTGTTCTAGCACTTTCCATTCTCACTCTTTAAGCCAGTATAGTCAATCACTGACACTGCAAATATCTCTATTTTTTAAAATAGACGGTGGTCCAATCTAGGAGCCGGTCCAAATTCGGCAACTCTTCTCTATTATATTACGAATATTTTATAGCTCTTGAAATTTTGGAAATTAGGAATTCTATTATCGAAGGAGAAAAAGAAACTGGAATATTGGTGAAAATTATTATAAACATATATTAATATATATATTAAAGACTTCTCGAGCCATCGCTGGCTGTTGATGCGAAAATTTTTTTATGTTTTTTATAGAAACTTGATTTGTCTATATGGAGACATATTAAAGTCTACACTGATCTCAGATTCGAGATACTAAAGTGTACGAAAATTACGTACATTGATCTTATTTTTAATATATACAAATGCAAAAGTCGCAATATCTGAAAACAAAAAATACATGACGTAGACCACTTTTATAGTCACTAACATATACAGGGTGTCCCACACTTGAAAAATCGTAACAAAACTTTTATTGAATTTTTTGAGAACATTTATGCTGTAATATTTTGATTCGCGAATTACGGGACATTCTGTAAATCAGACATGTCCAAACGCCGGCTCCGGAGCCAAAGTGGAGAGCGAGAATTTCCCCCTCTCCAGATGCTCGCCGCTCGACTGTCAGCGCGAGGTGCAGTGCGGGGAAAAGAGCCGCCGATCCCTACTATCGAAGTCTCGTGTTCCTCCCTTGCACCTCACTAACAAGTGAAAAGCCTGATCGAACAGTAAAGGAGTATAGAGTAACCCGAAACTGTTCTTACGACCTTTGTATTAAACTGGATGATCTGTTTATAAACATAACTATTTCTTTTGCACGGTAGTCGGAGCGTATGTCGTGACTAGTGTGGGGAGCGCTGAGAGGGATATGATATCTCACGCGACGTCGGAGAAAGGGAAGGCTCCTAGCGAAGTACTCCCCAGGCGTTGGACATGTCTGCTGTAAATATTCTTGCTTGTAAAATATACAATAATCTCATTCAATAGGAACATTAATATACATACTGCAGCTGGTTCTACAATCTAGGAAGAGAAAAATCACTTAAACGGCTAGAAGGTTAGTTTACTGACGTTGGCCAAACCGACCCTTAACCGGATCAATTAGGGGCCATTTATCAGCTAGTTAACGACAAATCCCTAATCATTCGTCTGACGTGGGAGAAATCTTAGCTGGTCTTTGAGAACGGCACTATTTAAATGTGCGTCGTGATCATGTAACGTGAACTGATTTAAAAATAATAAGCATGCAATTAGAGAAGGTGGTCAGTTTATTTTTGTTATTTTCAACAGCGCGATATTTTTATGCGCGTGGCGCGCAGAATTCGCCTTTTCGCGAGACGTGCCATGTTGGTTGGACGAGCGACCGTATTATGCAAAAACACCGAGCAACAGATGGTGCATATGCGTAGGTCAAAGAACTAGAAGTGCTTTACGTGACATTAGCTTCGGTAAGCAGGGTCCGTCACGGCAATTGGAATCGATCGCCGGAGCGCATACATAATGCAATCTTAATTACACAGCGCCGGCGTAAGCGATCATCTAGGAATGCGTGCGTCGATATTTATCGCCGATAGAATTCCATTTCTTTGTTAGGCTACATCGGAATGCCGTGATACGATTTATAATTTATGGAAGGAACAATATTTATGTGATAATCATTAATGTCGACAGATTTCTTTGTATGATGAATAGAGAGCAACGCATTTAAATTATCTAACTATTTATCTACTTATTTCTGTTATCCATTTAGTCTTTTCTTTATCATCTCATGTATATTAGAATATTGGAAAATGTCAATTAAATGGACTTATAGATTTAAATTTTGTTTTTTATTTATTGAAAATAAATCTCTGATTACTATAAAACATACTCTACATTGCTATAACAATACAAAGTCGCTTGGTTACCGTACACATAATAGAATTAAAATAACTAATAAATAGAAATTTTTTTACTTACTACCAAAATTTTTATTTTTTTAATGACATAATTTATAAATATATTGTTTTAATGTCACATGTGTCGTATTATATAGTAGCTTTACTTTGCATGGATTTGGAATTACTTATTAACACATGCGACACAATATGCATGTCAATATTATTATCTGGATAAAATAAAGTATTACACACAGAAAACCATAGACATGTTTATTTCATTGATCATACAAGAGTCAATATTCACTTAAGAGAATTGTTTATCATGAAATTAATATCATTTACATAATCATTGATTTATTCAAAATATAACCATATATAAAGTCTATACGACTTGGTCTCGATTATCACTTCGTGCCACATGTATTCATTGAGATATTGATTTGATCTATTTTCGCGCACGGAGTACACGCACATGTAGGAACGAGGTCAGAGAACCTAAATATCTCACCGACAGTACGGTTATCATCGTATGTAAAATCGTTACGATAAGCTCGATCTTATCGAATGACATTAATTACAATAACGATGTAAATTATATTGTAAGAATTCAATAAGATTATATTTAAGAAATAAAAGAATATATGAGTCTTTTTCAGAACAAATTTATCAAGATCCAAAATTATAAATGGCTATATTATCAAAGTAATCTCTCAAAATAAGCATAGTCCAAGTCGGTAATTCATAATATATTTATTAAAACTAATGTCTCAGACTAGAGTGTGCGCTAAAATGACAAATTTAGCATTAGAGTAGAACTTTATTAATCCTGCAAATATCAATTTTTATTATTATTTGAAATAAATCACAATTTCTTACATTTTACATAAAATGTCTGAGACAAGCGTAAAATAAAAGTTTTAAGAAGCTTATTTTAGTGTAATATATATTTAATATATTGAGTTGTGTAATAAATAATTTTGGACTTTTTAAATAAATCTGTCTATCTTTTTGTCAGGCAAAGTGCAGTTTGACTAACACATAAATATTCGATTGCCGAAATTGTAAGCAAGTTTTGCTCGTATCACTATTTTTTAAGCGTCATAAAAAACAATATCGTCTATTGAAACGTCCGAAATTTGTTACATAATCTCACACATCTTCTAATTTTATGTATTTATTACAAACTTTTTCAATAATTTATAAGAAAATAATTGACCGCTTTTTTATATTTTTGCTGCTTTATTCGACGTCCATATAAAAAATTAATCAAAACTGATTTCGCTTGTATCAATCTACATGAAAAAAAAACTTGGAAAAAATGAAGAAGTCTTACCGTCGGTCGAGCGGATTATTTTTTTTTTTTTTTTTTGAGTACCGAAGTATTTTATTAGCATATCGTAATTGTCTCGATAGCTTCGCAAATCGATCGATCACCTCTGCGGCCGCACATGAGACGATTTCCGATATCTATGCTTCTCCGCTCCAATAGCGTATACTGATGTTCACAGGCCCTAAGCAAAGACAATTAATTCTTTGTTGTCTCATCTTACTATCAAACAATCTAAATACATAAAAAAGCTAAGTTAATACAGAAATATAATGATTAAATTATATAATAAATACATAATCTGAAAGTAACAAATAAGAATTAAAATAACAAAAATATTAACGGCAGAAAGGCTATAAAAATCAAAACATGGATGTCAAAACGCAAACAATTTTTCAAAATTGAAAATAGGTAGCAACTTACTTTCGGTACAACGGGCAGGCAGGGACGCGCAACGTATAATGAGACTGTCAAGTGTTTACTATCGTCTCATGACGCATTGCACCGTCCCTGCTTGTCCGTTGTATCGGACTCGTAAGTAGCAAACTATTTTCAATTATAACTCGAAAACTAAGCTTCGGACAAAATTTTGTAAAAGGAAAAATCGTCTCAGAATTCGCTCAAGAATATGGCATTGCAAGGACATCAGGTTATTTTGAATTATCCTGTATATAAATTAACAAATTATTTATTATCAAATTTAATATATATTAAATAAAAAATTCAACACAATCTATAGATTATTTGATGTAAATTGTTGCATTTATGTTTTTTACACTTTTATCTTTTTTCTTGTTTCTCATTTCCTTATATTCCCATTTCTTGTGTTCATATTTTCTTGACGTATGAGAACCGTTAGTTACTTTACTACTCCGTAGGTGCACACATGTATCTACATTCGAGGTAATCAGGGTGGTGATATGAAAGAACGGTGGCCAGACCAAGTATGCTCGTCTGTACATGTATATATATATATATATATATATATATATATACACACACACACACACACACATATATATATTCTACATAGGCATATATACACATACATACACACACACATACGTATATATACGTACGTACGGAATCTTATCTGCGGCTGCGGATTATCGAATTTCCGAACGTTAGATTAGATTTCTCGACGATCACGCGCGCTCAGCGCTCATACACGGCTATAGCCGGCGTATACGCCGGTTTCTGAAAATAAACGCGTACGAGGATCTTCGTCATCGTCGCCAGTACTCTTCTCGTCGTCGTATATTACGTGTCGCGATTTCAATGTGATAAGTGTAATAACACACAGTGTATACAGGGTGACTTTCGAACGCACGCAATTTCGTGGAGAAGACATTTGTCAAATTAATAAAATTACTTGATGGGTAAATAGAAAATATTTCGCAATAAACAGATTAATATAATTTTAATAATAAATTCGCTGACGAATTTGAAATTGACGTTTTCGTAATGTCAAAGTTAAGGAAAATTATCATTTATTACAATTTTACAATTTTCAATATTTAATATTTGCACAGATAATCTGAAATTAAAATTTTGTTAAAATAAAATCTGCTATAAATAAAAATATGATTTAAATTATTATTGCTTTGAAATTGATGTTCCTAAGAAAATTTAACTTTAGATTATAGAAAAAATAATAAGAATAATTACAATTTGACTTGTTTATCTTAAGACATTAAACATACAAATAGTAATACAATAATTAGATGGAAAATATCTGGAATTATAATTATTAAAAGTTAAAAATGCATTCTGATATAAATTTCTTCATAAGACAAAGAACCAATTAAATCTTAGTTAACTTTATTTAATGTGTGTAAAAAAAACTCATTACCATACAATTTAATACATTGACAAATTTATGAAAAATTGAAATTTTATATTTAAACTTAATTTTTCTTGGAAATTATTAAATTTATATATTTGTAATATAAAAAGAGATGCATAAAAAAAATGAGACAAAATTAATCAATTTTTCTAACATAGTTTCGATAAATTAAACAAATCTTGATAGCACAAGCTTTGAAATCATCTATATAATATGTAGTAAGTTCATGTTATACTGTCGATATCATCTGTTTTTGTGCATTAATAAAATATATTCTGCCCTAATATATTTCACCTGTTATTTTTAATGTATATTGGTGTTACGCTATTTCGACAAAAAGCGAGGGATGATAAGTGTTAGAATGGAAAAGCAAATCACGCGAAAATTCAATTTTATTCGTTACTATGTACTACTAAGTGCGGCAGTAACCACGGAACATGAAGAAATAATAAAAATTTTTACATGTGAAACATAGTCAAAATTTTCGGTCCGCGGTTTTATGATCCACAACCACAACTACTATTATACATAGTAATTTTTTATATAAAATTTTTTCTGTGCAGGGATAAAATTCGTAAGAACTCGATTTGTTTGATTTTCAATCCTGTATAGACCGCTTTTACAATACAGTTTTATTACTATACAGAAAAAGTTCTAAAAAATTGCAATACAATTTATTAAACTTTTTGTTAATATTAAATTTTTTAACAAGAAATACAAGTCTCTTAACTATTATATTTTGAATTTAATGAATTTTTTTAATATTCTGTTATCTATGTATTAGGTATAATATGAACGATATGACGCTGTTCATTATTGAATTTAATTTTAATTTTATAATTATTCTAATATAATCCAGCACACATATCCAAAAGACGTCCAGAAGACACCCCAAAGATATCTTTGAGAGATACGATATCTTTGGGATGTCTTCTGAACATCCTCCAGATTTGCATGCTGTGTGGGAATGTTCTGGAGTAATTTTTTTATTATTATTGATATAATTTCTTGCAATTACTGCTATATATAATAATTCTGTGAGTCTAAATAGGCTAATCTAGTATCTGGCATTAGCCTATTCACTATAGCTGATTAGTTTAGATCTGCAGAAAGTCAATTAATGTAAATTACGTCAACCGTTATCAATATTGGCATAACTGATGTAACTGTAGTACAATATTCTCTGTCAAAAGATATATATTTGCAGAATTTTATTTGTTTGAATGAAGCAACACTATTGCTAGACAAATTTGTATGCTACGCAAATACTTGGTGGATGAAAACTTGAAGTTGTTAATCAGTTAAGGTCAACAATAAATAAAATGACAATTTATGATCTTTTTCCGCAATTTTTCACTACTGATTTATAAGATTTTTGTTTTTATAATCTTTTAGAGCGACTCGCGCTTACTGGATGGATAATAATTTTTTATTCAAATTTCACCGGGAATCAACTTGTGCTCTCGTTTTAAAGAGGCGTCGATCAGATTGACAGATGACATTTTAATAGGCTCCAATGTCAGACACGTGTCGTGTCGAAGGAAAGATAATATTACATCGTTAAGCACAAAATAATGAAATATCAGTTTACCCATTGAGAAAGAAAATAATAAAGGCTTCAATGTTTATTCACTTAATTAAATTTAGAACAAAGTCTTTTTATAAATTAAACAAAAATAAAGGTAATTATGTACATTTAGCGATTCTATATGTTTTATTTTTCAGAAATTGAAAAAGTCATTCTTTGTAAAACATCTTTATTATATCTGAAACAACATTTCGTAAAGTGATAAAATCATAACAGTATCTTGTTTCGATAACAATCATCTTATGATACCATGAAATTGTATTATACGTACGTTTTACATTTGTGTTGGACGCTTATTAGAAACTTCAAAGTGATTTTGCCAAGTTTACCCACGTTCCTAATTACAAGTGTCGAGCCGCTGAAGCCGTAAACTCCTTTGCCACTAGAAATTTGTGCAGCTTATTGTTGCAGAATACGCGGACAGTCTTGATATAACTTGATATACCGCTGCTAATTTTCGCGCGTATAACTTTCCGTTTATCAAGTTACTTTAACAATCAATGCTTTCGTTGTCATCTTACAAACTACATTATGGCGTTATAGATTCAAAATATTTTGCAGCAAATACTAATGATGACAGAAATGTGACAGAAATCAATATTTTATTTCTTCAACGATTATATAAAAACATAATTAATTTGCATATTTTTATGACACGGTATACTTATATTGGCGATACAACAATCTTTGATTTACACTTTAATTATAAAGTTTGCATTCTCTCTAAGCTTCTACAGTCTCCGCGAATCCTCGCAGCACCGAAATCACGTGGTGTATTGACATATAAGAGTACACATAGTCAGCTTGTGCATACATTTGCACGACTGAATTCGAACTGCATCTTTTATCGCTTAATGAAATGACAGGTAGACACTGCAATAGACACAAACTCATCTTTTATTTTAATAATTTTATTATAAATGAGTTAGCCTTTCTATTTTTAATTTTATTTATTATTTAAAAATTTATTTATTTATTATTTATTATTAAAAAATAGACTAATAGAGTTTAGAATTAAAGCAAAAATTAATTTTTAAAGACTTCAAAAAAATGAAAGAAACGTTTAAACTTACATTTTTCTACTTATGCAAAATTATTTTAAACTTTTGCATAAAATTACGAATGTACTTTTCGAAAATGTTCTAGTGTGTGATAGAATACTGATGTGATACTAATTTAATGTATGAAAGAGCTAATAAAAGCCAAGTTAAAGTGTTCAAATTATTAATTATTCATTAATGTACACACGGGGACAGGAATACCTTCTCACATGAAGTTACACGCGTCTCGTCGACATGTCAGGCATATCGGACATGCGTGCTTCACCTCTCAATATTCGTACATATTCGTGCATTATAACTGTAGATAAACTGTAGATTCGAAAAATGGATACGTCAAATTATGTACTGTTAATTACATTTTCTCGCTCTGAGACGGCGTTGCCGTTTTCGAATATCTACAGTTATAATGCACGAATATTGAGAGATGAACCACGCATGTCCGGTATGCCTGACATGTCCGACGAGACGCGTGTAACTTTATGTGAGAAGGCATTCTTGTCCCCGTGTGTACAAACATTTCGATACAATGGATTCGGTCATCTTCACGCAATAAATAAAAACTTATGACGATATATCTATGGCGCACACAAAACAATAAATAAAATCTATTTTCGACTGATGAGACTGAAGCTATTATCTTATATCAGTACTCGGAATTACTTCAGTTTTTCAGCCGATTCTCGCGGCACACGTTTCCTTTCCTCTCCTTACCGCGCGCCGCAGCCGCTTGAGCCAGCGTCGCTGAGCGTTAGGAGTGGCGCTATCCGATTAATGTTAAAAAAATTTATTAAAAATATTTTTTTCCTTAATAGCAATAATACCTCATGGGTGATGTGGAAATCTATTGAAATATTTCCACATAATAAATTTAAAAATAAAAAAAATATTTTTAATAAATTTTTTTAATTTTTAATGATCAAGGGAAAAGAACCCACCATTAATCGAATAGCACCACTCCTAACGCTCGGCGGCGCTGGCCCTAGCGGCTGCGGCGCGTGCGGTAAGGAGAGCAAAAGAGGCGTGTGCCGCGAGAATCGACTGAAAAGCTGAAGTAATGCCGAGCACTGTCTTATATAGTTGATTAAAAAGGTAAAACTCAATGCGAACACATACAGTTATTTGTAATTATTGTT
Source organism: Linepithema humile (assembly GCF_040581485.1). Classification (NCBI taxonomy): domain Eukaryota; kingdom Metazoa; phylum Arthropoda; class Insecta; order Hymenoptera; family Formicidae; genus Linepithema; species Linepithema humile. Next base: position 12,350,197 of record NC_090131.1, read on the forward strand.
TTTTGTTGGTTAGTTTCGCTTAAAATGTGAATGTAATCATAACTGTCAACCTAGTGGAATATAAAGGAGTCAAATTATTAAAAATTATTAAAAATTAAACAAAATCCCGAAATAAATTAATAAACACATACTCAATGCAATGCCGATTATTTGTGAATATATATATCATCCTGTTAAACTCTTAGAATTTAATGCCATTAAAGTCAATTTCGATTATAATTTAAATAGTAAAATAATGTTCCCAAACCTAATTCTTTATGAAATGTATTTTACAATGGATGTTAGGAGAAGGACAAGTCAAATTATAATAATAAAATAAGATTTAAGGAAGGAAAGGAAGAAGGAAAGGAGAGGAAGTTTTAGAGAGTGGGGAAACATTCTAAAAATAGACAAATACTGGTAAAAGTTTACGTCGCTCTGCTTATTAAGCCCTGCATTCTGTCTTTTTATATCCACCATCTCCGAAATCAACCTTTTACTGTACAACGGTTCTCTATCCAATATTTCTACCCAATCAAATTCGTGATTGTACTCCAACTTGTGACGCGAAATTACAGAAGGAGATCCGGATCTCTTATTAATATCGGAGCAATATTTTCGTATTTTGGTTCTAAGCTACCTTTTAGCCCGGCCCATACATGTGGCATCACAATCGTGGCACGAAATTCTGTATATCACATTGCATTGGCTCATGGAATCTAAAATAACATCACCAGTTTTTATAAATTTATTTAATTTGTTATTGCAAAAGGCCATTCTAAAATTATATTTTTTGGTTATTGACAGAAAGCTCTCCGGCATACCACTTACATAAGAAAATGTGAAAAACCTTTTTTTCTTCCTTTTATTTTGATCTTTATTTTTAGAAGCTTATACAAATAAAATTTTATTTTATTTTAAATTGTAGAAAAAATAAAATCTAATGGATAACTGTTGCTCAAAAGTACAGAGATGGCTTGTTCCAAATTTTTTTGGTGGAATTTTGGATGGAACAACCACAGAACTCTATCTATCAATCCTAAGATAATCTCTCTGTCGTGTGTTAAACGATGGTGGGAATAAAAATTAAGATATCTCTCTGAAAAAAACAGAATCGACTTATGGAATAAGTCAAATATAATTTTCCTGTTCTCAACAATAATCAAAACATTTAAAAAACTAATATGATTGTCAACTCTTATTTCTAAAGTAAACTGTAACCGTTGAGTAAAAATTGAGTAAAAATTCATGAAACTTCATCCAAATAATCTTTTGGAGCCGCGACTAATATATCATCTACATATCTGAAATAAAATGACTAACAAGACAATCGTTCAATGACCACATTTTCCAGATTTTGTAGTACTCTATCCACAATTATAGGAGATAGAGGACAGCCCATCGGTGTGCCAAAAATTTATTTATAAGTTTTTGGCAAAATAACATTCTTGAAATTGAAAAACGTGGAATTTAAAACCAAATTTACTGCAATCAAAAATTCATTCAAAGGTATAGAAGTATTATTCCCGATTAAGACTTCTGGGTACTCGCCGCGGCCATTATTTGATCGTGACGTCAGAGGCAAGAAATGACACGTTAGAATTCTTGCGTGCCATTTTTAAATAAAAAGATATTTTAATGAAATAACACTATACATAAATCGCTTTAGCACACTTGTAAAATTGTCCAAAAAACTATGCTTTTCCCTTAACAGTTAATAAACAATCGTAAAATGAATGTGATACGATTCATATCTGAATTCTAACGTGTTATTTCTTGCCTCTGACGTCACGATCCAACATGGCAGCGGCGAGTACCCAGGAACCTTAAATTTCATTTTTTTGAAACACTTTCGATTTCCACTGGAATATTTATGAATAAAGATATAACTTCTCTAATGAGGCCAAGCAGAAATCTAGATCAATTAATCTTCCATTCAATTTTTTAACTAGTTTGAAACTGTTTTTTACATGGCTATGCGTATTATGCAAACTTTTCTAAATAGTTTTATATAGGTAAGCCGCAATTAAATATAGTGGGTTATTAATTGACGAAACTAGGAGATTGGAGCAAAGGTGGAGATAGAGGAAATGAGGGGGTTAGGAAGGAATATAGAAAGGGGAACGGAGACGCTGTGGGTGAAGTTAAAAAAAGAAGAGCAGAAGAGGGAGGTGATGAGAAGGAAGAGGGAGTTAAGGGGGAGAAAAGAAATAATTAGGGAAGACTTGACATGGAGGGAGAGGAGAATGGAGTGGAAATTGGAAGAAATAGCGAAAGAGGAAAGAAGAAAGGGAAAAAGAGTATGGAGAGTGTACGGGAAGGTAAGAATAGAAGAGGAATGGTGGATATGGGATGAGGAGAATGAAGTATTGAGAAATGGGAAAGGAACGGAGAGGGAGGAGGGAAGGAAAAAAGAGGAGGGGAGAATTGGAGAAGGGAGAGATTGACAAGAAAGTGGAGGAAGGGAAAGAGAGGGAGGGGAAGGTAGAGAGAAGGAGAGAGAATGGAGGATATTATTTTGGAATGTGGCGGGAATGGGAAACAAGGATAAAGAATTTTGGAATTATCTGAAGAGCTGGGATGTGATGGTATTATCAGAAACGTGGGTGGGGGAAAAGGGATGGGAGAAGATAAAGAGGTGGTTACCGAGAGGATTTATATGGGGGATGCAGGAAGCAAAGAAAGTAAATAAGAAAGGAAGAGCTATGGGGGGAATGATTATGGGGATAAGGAAGGATATATTGGAGAATGGGACGGGAATTGAGAAGGAGAAAGAGGGGATAATGGTGGGGAATATAAAAATAGGGGAGAAGAGATGGAAGATAATAGGAGTATACGTTAGGAGGGAAGGGATAGATAGGACATTGGAGGAGTTGGAGGGATGGATGGAGAAGGAGGAGGAGGAGGAGGGAATATTGATGGGAGGGGATTTTAATGCGAGAATGGGGAGAGAAGGTGGGGGAATAGAGGGAAGTGTGGAGAGGGGAGAGGAGGATGGATGGAGGATGTCGAGAGATAAGAAGGTGGATAAAGAGGGAAAAAAATTGTTAAGATGTATAAGGGAGAAAGGGTGGGAAATTTTTAATGGAGGGGTAAAGGGGGATGAAGGAGGAGAATATACATTCACGGGAGGGAAGGGAAATACGGTAATTGATTACATATTGGGCAGTAGTAGGACTAAGGAAAGGGTGAGAGAAATGAGAATAGGGAGCAGGGTAGAGTCGGATCATCAGCCGATTGAGATAAAGATAAAAGGGAAGGTAAAGTGGAGAAAGGTAGGCAAAAGAGGGGAGAAGGCATGGAGAGGGAAATGGGATGAGGAAGGGAGAAAGAGATTCAAAGAGAGATTAGCAAGTTTGGAGGTAGGAGATGGAGAAATTGAGGAGGTATGGAGAAAAGGAGAGGAGAGGATAAGAGGGGTATTGGGAGAAATGGGGAGGGAAGATAGAGAAAGGGGGAATGAGGAGAGAAGAGGGTGGTGGGATGAAGAATGTAAGGAAGTGAAAAGAGAGTTAAGAAGGGAGATGAGGAGGTGGAGGAGAGAGGGAGGGGAGGGGAAGAGATATAGAGAAAAGAAAAGGGACTACAAAGAATTGTGTGAGGAGAAGAAGAGAGAGGAGAATAAGAGGTGGGAGAGAAGAGCGATGGAGGCAAAAAAAGAGGGGGATGTATGGGAGATAATAAATAGAGAGAGAAAGAGAAGGAAGGGAGTGAATGAGGAGATAGAAATGGAGGAATGGGAAGAATATTTCAAAGATATGTTGGGAGGAGTGGAAAACAGGGTGAAAGGAAGAGGTAGGAAGAGGGAAGAAACAGAGGAGGGAGGAGGAGAAGAGTTGAGTAGAGGGGAGGTGAAAAGGGCGATAAGAAATCTGAAGGAGAAAAAGGCAGTAGGAAAAGACGGAATACCAGGAGAGGTGTGGAAATATGGAGGTGTGGAGGTGGAGGAGTGGCTATGGGGTGTATGCAGGAGAGTATGGAAAGGGGAAGGATGGCCGGAGGTGTGGAGAGAAGGAGAAGTAATTCCGATAATTAAGAAAGGGGAGGGAGGGAAGGTAGAGGATTATAGGGGAGTAACGTTAATGCCGACAGCATATAAAGTATATATGATGATATTGGCGGAAAGGTTAAAGGAGGAAATGAGAGAAAAGGAAAGTTTATCACCGAATCAAGCGGGTTTTAGGAAGGGAATGGGAACGATAGATAATATATATGTACTGAATTATTTGATAAATAGGCAGCTGGAAAGGAAAGGAGGGAAAATGGTAGCATTGTTTGTGGATTTGAAAGCGGCATTTGATATGGTAGATAGGGAAGTATTGAGAGGAGATATGGAAAAAAGAAGGATTGAAAAGGGGATTATAGAGAGAAGTATGGAAAGTATGGAAGAAACTAAAAGCAGAGTAAGAGTAGGAGAGAGGACAGGGGAATGTTTTTGGACGACGAGAGGGGTGAGGCAGGGGTGCCCGCTAAGTCCCTTGTTATTTAATATATTGATGGCGGATTTAGAGGAGGAGATGAGAAAGGTGAAATGGGGTGGGGTAAAGTTAGGAGATGGTAAGGTATATACAATGTCGTACGCGGACGATATGGTGTTATTGGCGGAGAGTGAAGATGAAATGAGAAGCATGATAGGGAGGTTGGAAAGTTATCTGGATGGAAAAAATTTGGTGCTGAACACGGAAAAGACGAAAATCCTAAGGTTTAGGAGGAGGGGAGGGAGGATAGGGAAAAAGGATTGGAGGTGGAAAGGGAAAAAGCTAGGAGAGGTAAAAGAATATAGATACTTGGGATATATGATACAGAGAAATGGGGGGCAGGAAGCGCAAATAAGAGAAAGGGTGAGAAGAGCAGCGGTGGTTATGAGACAGGTGTGGGGGATAGGGAAAAGAAGATTTGGAAGGGACTGGGGAAGAAGGATATGGCTTTTTGATAAGTTAGTGTGGACGGTGATGGGATATGGGGTGGAGATCTGGGGATGGAAGGAGAGAGAGGAAGTGGAGAAAGTAGGGGAAAGATATTTGAGATGGATATTAGGAGTGGAGAGTAGGACGCCGGGGTATATGGTGAGGGAGGAGATGCAAAGGGAGAAATTGAGGGAAAGAGCAGGGATAAGAGCGTGGAGGTATGAGAAAAGATTGAGGGAGGGTAAGGGAGGGGAGTTGGTGAGAAGATGTTGGGAGGAAATAAGGCAGAGAAGTAAGGAAGGAAAAATAGGATCGAATTGGGAGGGGGAAAGAAAGGAATATTTTGAGAAAAGAGGGATAGAAATGAAAGAAGTGGAGAGGAAGAGAGAGATGGGAGAGGAATGGGAGAAGGAGATAGTAGAGGAAGGGAAAAGAAGGGACAGACAGGAAAGATGGGAAAGAATAGAAAAATCGAGGTATAATAAGTGGTATGGAATGGTGAAAAGGGAGGGGATACCGGGGTATTTAAAAAAAGGGTGGGGAGAAAGTAGGTGGAAGAGAGTGGCGAGGTTTAGATTAGGAAGTGAGGTGAGAGAAGGGAGGTATTGGGAGGAGGAGGAAAAAAGGAGGTGTAGGCTGTGTGAAGGAGGGATAGAATCGTGGGAGCACATTTGGGAGGAATGTAGAGAATGGGAGGAAGGAGGGAAAAGTTGGCAGGAAGTAGTGGAAAGAATACTGGGAGAGGAAGGGGAAGGGGAATGGTGGATGAGAGAGATGGAAAGGGAGAGAGGGAGAGATGGAAGGGAAAAGGGAGGAGAGGAGGGAGGAGAGGAGAAGAGAAGGAGAGAGAGAGGGGGAGAAGGAGGGAGAGAGAGAGAGAGAGAGAGAGAGAGGGGGAGGGAGAGAGAGAGGGGGGGGAGCGAGGGGAAGGCGGGGAGAGAGTATATAATGATTTAAAAGATGCAATAGGAAACGGAAGTCCACAAAGCGTGTGTGTGTGTGTGTACAAGGGGTAGGCACGAGACGCTCGTGAATACTCATGATGTAGATTTAGGGTTAAGGATAGAGTATAAATAGAATAAGTTAGAGTAAGTTAGAGTAAGTTAGAATAAGTTAGAAGTAAGTTGGATGTAAATGGAAGAAGAGAAGGAGAGGGAGATTGTAACCCTGAGGGGAACAAATAAATATATCTATCTATCTATCTATCTAATTGACGAAACTATAATTCGAAATGGATGACTCGGTTTGTGTATCTTTCGCAATCTGTAGACTCTAGGCAGAGTACCGTCTATTTTTATTAGACCTCTATATGTATAATCATCAATATATCTCATCAATCTTCCTTTCTTTCTATCCAAACAAAAGAGTACGTAAACTTTCAGTCAATTTCCTAGTCGGATCTTTTTTAATCACTTGATACGTATTTGTATCTAAGAACATCTCAATCATCTTGATTCCATTTTCTGTTTTATTTAAGATAACGGTGGTATTCCCTTTATCGATTTTTCTGAACAAAATATCCCGATGTTCCGTAACAAACTTTTTTGTGTGCTAAAACCAATTGTACAACAGACTATTTTTATTATTAACTTTAGATTTGCACATTTTATTGATAATCGAAATGGCATCATTTCTAATGGAGCATTGAACTTTATCATTGCAATTCTTCAGATTTCTTTCAATGCTCTGAATAAACTCAAATAAAACAACTTTTTTGTTTGTCAATGGCAAATTGAACTAATCACCCAACTGTAATATTAATTCCACCTCTCTCGAAATATCTGAGAGAGAAACCATTTCTTATACAATTTCAAAAACCATTTCTTGATTCCTCAATTATTGACTAAAATATATAACTCTAGTTAGGTTCTATTAATATCCAATTTACCATCCACTTTATAATTATTGGCTTTTACCAAAACCAATGAACCTCCACTTTTATCACTGTGTGAATCACTAACATCTGATATATGACAAGAATAAGTGATGGGTTTTATTCTGGATTTTATCTTGTTGCTCCGTTTAGAAACTAGCCAATCCATTTTTTTATTTAATCTCTCAATTTCAATGTATCACATCTTTTTTGTCCAGTTTGTTTATTTTGAGAAATTCGCAAGTCGGATTTAATGGTAAAACATCGGATAAATATTTGAACATGTTAAAAATATCGATTCTCACATGACGTAAGAAAACATAAACATCGTTTAACTCAAATTGTAATAATTTGTTTTCCAATATTTGGTTTAATCTTGATAACTTTTGATAAGAACTGATACGATATAAATTCAATTGTTTTGTGCATAATAATTTAAGATGTGACAGTATCAAACCACGGTATACTTTTAAAAATTTGATGCAAATGCGTAACTTAACACTCACAATCAGTTTAAACAATCTCATGCACTTTTCAAGCATGTAAATAAATATACATTTACCGAAGTATTAATGAACAAATTTTAAAAACTCCGCATATTGAAGCTAGCGTGAATTGAAATAATACAAAATACAAATACATACCCGAGAAAAAATAGTATAATTGGTCAGATGTAAATATACAATATGTGTATATAATTAGTTATGAAAATATCTGATAACATGTAATATTTTATATGATCATATAAAATTACATATATTATCAGATTTTTTCATAACTAATTATATATATTTACATCTGACCAATTATACCATTTTTTTTCGGGTAATTTTGAAATAGACTCTTATATTAATCTAATAATTTGAAGTATAAAGGAGCTAATAAAAGTTAGAGCCAGGTTAAAATGCTCAAATCATTAATTATTCATACAAATGTTTCGGCACAATGGATTCAGCCATCTTCAGTGTACACGCAATAAATAAAAACTCACAACAACATATCTATATATCTCATATAACGCATTCAATATATTGTTAAACCGCATGCAAAACAATGTAATAAAGTCTATTTTAGACTGATAAGAAATGTCATCTTACATGTAACTGGTCAAGAACTTTGTTTACTGATGTGACATGCAAACTTTATGACATACATCTGCCGTGGATAGCGATTTGACGTTTGCGCGGCACGGCCACCGCACAATGTTGAAATGCTCAGCGTTTGACCATTCACGCGAGGTATGACGCTACCAGGACGATTGAATCGCGCGTGTTTAGGTCCGTTGGAATTCGGATCTCGTCATTAATTGGAGGACGACGTTCCGGTTCTCTCTCGGTTCACCACTCTGACGGCTGACCCATTTTCCGCACGGAGCTTCTGCCGGAGCTTTCGGACGTCGTTAAGCCCACCCCTGTATTCGGCTACGCCGCGGACTCGACGAAATTGATTGTGACCCGGGAAATACGTCCGTTTCCGAGGGAAAACGGGCCGTCGAACCACCGGTTATTCATCAACGAGTTTGTATTTAATTAAGTTGAGAGAATGACGCGGGTAAACGAGGTAGCGCGACGCTTTCGCAATCCGGAAGAGTGAACATTCACATTGTGCGCACGTTTGCTATATTCCTCGAGCTCACTCGAAGATTGTCGCGTTCTTGACAATGACCAGTGCACTGGTACAAGTTTGGTTATACATAGGATATCCCAAAACTTTTACACGTATATTTTTTTAATGGAAAATTTTTCTAATCAACACGGAGTTGATTTTTCCTCAGAAAAAATATCAAGGCGAATTTTTGAGTTATAATTAAAAATAAAAAAACTTTCTGCAAAGTAAGCTTTAGAAGGATGAATAAATAACAGAACTATATTCTATTAGTTTAAAGTGGATTAAACTTTAATATTTTATGCAAATTTTAATTTTATACTTGGTTAAAAAGATGTATGATGTTGAAAATTGGAAAGATACAAGATGACTTCTCCCGAAATTTTCACCGAAAAAGAAAGATCGACTTTAAATTAGTGGGAAAATTCACAATTACAGAATTGCTTGCTAGTTTTGAGCTGAGCTCCATGGTGTGTACGCATGCACACGTGTCATCCCATAACTATTTCCGGCCACTTCCGCGAACTTCGTTATTCTCGGTACACTTTGTTGCGATATACTTTCTGCCAAATAGGTCGTTTGGTCGACAGGCTATTTGCTTCCTCGACGAGGACGTTTATTAATAGGTTTCGGGAAAATTCTGTCTTTCCCTGCTTTTTTCTTCAGTCTTGTGAGACTTTCTCTTGTTCTTTTATGCTCTTTCTTTCAGAAAAGCTTGCACAAGAAGCGCAATTTGTACATTTAAGTTATTTTATCAGACATTGTCTTAGTGAATTGTCACTGATAAATGCAACTTGTAAAAAAGAAATTTTTAATAAATATTAATTTATATTTCAACAGAATTCATTTTGATAGTTATTGAAATATTTTATATTTGGAAAATGATAACTGCCAGATTAATCTTGATCTATATTACTGCTGGATAATCGAAAATTTAACTCGTAGATTGCGATACAGCCTGCTATCACCAGAATTGATGTAAATATTGCGACAAACATATGATATTTGAAATTAAATTAATTCTGATCGAAAGGAGATTATTTCAGTGTTCATCTACTAAACGTTGAACTCTTTTCATAAAACGTTTTTATTATGAAGCATTTTATTAAATGTCTACTATCGTCAGTCTTTATACTTATTCTTGAGCATGGTGACTTCTCGCAGATGCTTTGAGCCCTGCATCTTGAAGGGTTTGAGAAGTTTTCTAGACAAGATACTGCTCAAGTACTGGTTTGCCATTGTCTTGCGAGGAGAAGTGTATGCCGGCGGGGATCGAATCTGTCACCACTGGCGTGCTAGATCAATACATTAATTAACACGTCACAACCGCTCTATTAAATTTTATAAGATTAAATAATAAAATAATTCTAATCTAATACATATAAGGGAAAGGCTTGCATGAATTAATATAATATATTAAATGGCTTAGTGAGCCATCGCTGGTTGTTGATGCGAAAATTTTCTTATATTTTATATGGAAACTTTTATTCGTCTACATTGAGACACATTAGAGTGCATTAATTTCAATAATTTCCTATTTAATTGGTATATTCTGATTCTTCGAAAGTGAGATCAATGTACTTAATTTTCGTTCATTCTATGTATCTAAAATTTGAGATCGGTGTACACACTCTAATATGTCTTAATGTAGACAAATTCCAATTCTAATTCGTTTTTTCTCGATTTATCGTTCAAAGGTCAACAACAATATTCCTAATCAGAAATGCTTGTGATTGCAGGTGGATCCATCAGGGGGGAGGTTGACCTCAGCTCGAACGAACTCACACCTGGCAGACGGCCTTGCGTTGGCGGCAGCGGTGGCGGCGGTGGCGGCGTCGGAGTCGGAGGCGGTGGTAGTGTCTTGGGGGTCGGTGCTGGCGGCGGCGGCAGCGGCGGGGGCGGCTCGGGGGGTCGAAGCTCCTCTGGGAGTGGCCGCTCGAGGGACGAGCCGAGAAGGCATACTCTCGGTGGCAACGATCATCAAGCCTCTCTTCATCATCAACAGTTCAACGCGCAGCAGCTGCACCCCCTGCATCCGCATCATTTGCCGCCACCGCACGGCCAGTACGGCACTCCGCCCACGCGGCACACCACCATGGATCTCGAGGTGAATCTTTGCTCACGCAACATGTAAATACACAACATATTTATTGTTTGCGATAATTTCTCTTCATCCCGATTTCACTCCTACATTGCCTGCTCAATATCCTTTGCCTTTCGACGTTCAAAGTCTCGATAAATTCGAAACAGAGTTGGGTAATATAATAATCACGTTGAATATGATTATACATTTATTATATAACTGATGAATAATGTAAAGTTTTTCGTCAATAATTGGGATTGTAATTAATAATTATAATTAATAGATATTTGATATGATTAAATATAAAACAATTATTAGGATCATAAATTAACTCCAGTCATTTTCTAATTAATATGCATTAATCAGAAAGAGATTGTAGGTTTTGTTTTATAATTTATTTGGTGAATTAACATTTGTTTACAATTAACATTTAGGATATTAATATATTCTTTTATTGAAGTGATATCAATATGATAATAATTTTTATAAACTTAATAGTTACAAATTGCTTTATTAATCAATTGTTAAATTAAATTGTGTAATTTATTATTTATGTTAATTTGATCTGAACTGTTGAGATTTGAAAGCTTGAAATTTTATATTATTCGAATTTGGTTAAAAGAAAGAGATCACGATAACTTTATAAAAATAAAATAACTTTGTCCACTGTTATTAATTCTACTCTTAGAAAGCTTTACGCTTAAATACTATGGGTAGAATTATCAATAGAAGAGAGAGTTTATTTATTATTATTATTTGTATATAGTTATAAATACCATCACATACTATTTTCTTCATTTCTTCTGCTGTATTGCATAATCTGAATTTTTAATAGATTGCACTAGTATCACTTAAACTCCAAATCTCAAGATTCTATATTTTATCTCTTAAATCTTAAATAACTCAAGCCCTAAAAGTTCAATTTTTATTTTCTTTAATTGTGGTACGTATTTATACAGGGTGATTCAAAATAACCTGATGTCCTTGCAATGCCATATTCTTGAGCGAATTCTGAGACGATTTTTCCTTTTACAAAATTTTGTCCGAAGCTTAGTTTTCGAGTTATAATTGAAAATAGTTTGCTACTTACGAGTCCGATACAACGGACAGACAGGGACGGTGTAATGTGTCATGAGACGATAGTAAACACTTGACAGTCTCATTATACGTTGCGCGTCCCTGCCTGCCCGTTGTACCGAACTCGTAAGTTGCTATCTATTTTCAATTATAACTCGAAAACTAAGCTTCGGACAAAATTTTGTAAAAGGAAAAATCGTCTCAGAATTCGTTCAAGAATATGGCATTGCAAGGACATTAGGTTATTTTGAATCACCCTGTATATGTAATTTTTATATGAATTTCTGCTTTTCTCTTTATCTATATTTTTAAAAATTAACCTGACAATTTCCCACACAGCATGCATATCCGGGGGATGTTCAGAGAACATCCCGAAGATATCGTATCTCTCAAAGATATCTTCGGGATGTCTTCTGGACATCTTTCGGATATGTGCTGTGTGGGTTATATTATATTAAGAAGTGTATTTTAAAAGTATATTTATTTATTCTTTTCTGGCGCGTAATGTTAATTATTATTGTTTTACATGTATTTGTACTTTATCTTTATATACATCGATTTAGTAAAATTTATAACTTTTTATTGTGTCAAAAGGAGATTTGATCCCAAGGTAAAATATATTTCCCTACATGTTTATCTACATGTACCATCTTAAACTTTTTGCCAATAGGATTTGTCTCCGTTTCTCTGTGTCGATGTTTGGGATTCGAATTTTGTTAGAGTGACTGAACAGTTCCCTTGCGCAATATTTATTAAATAACGTACATTGTCATTCTGTTGATATAATGCAAAATACAACACTCATTCTATCTGTACATAAAAGTTACACAAAAATATTTCTTTTAAAAGGTATAAAAAAAAATATAGCAGTAATATTATTTTTTTAATAATAATTGAAGCATTTATTTTAATGTCTCGCGAATTTAGAGATTTCTTCATGGTTTTTCGAAGATTCACAAAGTACTTAAAACTTTATGTCTTCAATTTTTCGTATGTAAATTTTGAGTACTGGACTGAAATTCTTCATGATGGATTCTTTGACTGCACGAGAAATCGGACGAATTTTAAGGAATTCACCATATAGTCTCGAATTCGTTCCGTCAGATTTTCAACTTTTTGACGTATTTAATAATTTATTATCAGAAAAAAATTTGCAGATGACAAGGAATTGAAAAATTTAAAATTCCTTACAAACTTTGAATAGGAATTTGATCATTTTATCATATATTTTTTATCATAAAAAAATTTTGAAAAACTCCATGCAAATAAAATGATTGTTACGATGACTATATAACCAGATAAATAATACTAAGGAATTATTGCAACATTTTTTTTACATTTTTGAGAATAAATATATTATTGTGCAGTTTTAATATATGTATATCTTATATCTGGAAAATTCTGTGTTTGCTTGTGGTATTCATTTTTATTTTAATTGTAATATATTATAAATTAGAAAAATAATGCGGCACATTTTATATTGTCATCTCCAGTGTTTTTTCGTATTTCCGACAACGCAGATACGACACGTGTAAAAATGATCCTCGAGCGCACATATACGTTATCGACACACTCCAATTTCGCTGGCGTTTCTCAACGTGCCGCTGTAATTCAGAATTAGTCACGCGTGTGACCAAGTGTGTTTTACACATAATACTTTTCAAACAACACATTGAGTCTTGAATAAAATTTTACTTGTTTTCCGTCGTGAGATAAAAATTCCATTTGTTAAAATTTTCTTTACGAATAGAATCTCTATTATTTGTTACATCATTTAGATTTATTTCAATCATTTTGATATCTACAAATGTGAATTATTTGCGTTACTAAAGCAATGGGAAATGTTCAGTGAACTCCATGTACAATGACGTACGCGCGACGAGGAGAAAAACTGTTTTCGCATTGAAGAAATGTGCAGAAGCTCCTTGTTCCGAGAATGTTTCATTCAAGAGAGAAATCTGCACAGGTTTTCTCTTTCTTAAAGGGTCTCAATACACCGCTACGATAGCGAGGATTACCCTTTATTTATGGAACACGTGAATGCATACGCGCTATTGTGTTTGCCCTTCATCTCGAATTCCTTCTCTCGAATTTCTCACTCTTTTTCCCCCGTCAGTGAAGAGTATGTGCATTGTTTGCCTTACGAATACCCATCTTATAAATTATCCAATGCTCGCATTTTTGCCCGATCAAGCGTAAGCTGAAGAATAAATTATGAAATGCGACGAGATTGGTTTGCGCTTTCCACAAAACAGGATGAGCTAATTTTTTCTTCTAGAAAAAAATTGTGCATAATACAAATCGCAAAATACAGAATATTATTCTTGTCACTTAATGTGCATTGAGTTACACATTTTAATTGATGAGTGTGAAAACTTGTGATATAAATTGCCGCGAAACTTACACGTGATATATTATACACCACAATATTATCATTAATCCTAATAATAGGTAAAAGATTACCGTATCATTTGCATATTGCGATATCCTCGCGCATTAATTGCAAAAGAATATTGTTAATGTGAAATATAATCCGCATATGGGAAATTTGATACACATTATTTCTACATTACATTATTACATAACATTTAATATATAAAGCATTCAATTGGGTAACAATAAAACAACAATATACTGATTTTATTAAAAAGGTGCTCATTTATTCGCGTTACATTGTACAAAAGCTATTTTCACATCAGCCAGTTAATGTTTTACAAGATCAATTTTTTAAATTTGCTGAAATTGTTGTATACGTTTTTAAATGGAGAGCACAAAATATTATTGAAATATCCACAGCTTATTATTTTACGGATAGCAACGGCAACCGAGAATTGCCGGTAACAAGGAGAAGTAGTTAATTAATTACTATCCACCTATGATGTCCTCGTTTCTTGCGCTCGTTATTCTCGATAATTTGAAAAATACATATTAATACACACCGAACGTAGACGTGTCTTCGTAGCTCCGTCCTCTTAGTTCTGGATTTTCAATCAATTTTTCTGCACTTTAATTACTTGGATGTTAAAACTTTGAACGATAATTGGCTTAAAAGCTGCGGGTAATTCAGGACTTTGCATCTCTAAAACATGAACATGAATTTTTAGTTTGCAGAAATGTTGCAGCTGTTTTTGGAAATTCGTCATGTTCAGTTTTCAAAATACATAATAACTCAGATAACATTTTGTTATTGAGACATGCAACATTTTTAACAGACCAATCAAGTATCTTTTGTTTAAAAGAAATATTTTGATCTAATTTTTTTAATTGTTCTTCGACTTCGTTGTCGTGACATAATTCTTCACTTGATGAAGATGATGTAATTTCATTATCAAAGATGCTAAAGAATTGAAGATTATACTTATTTAATTAGAAAAATATATTTAATATTCAAAAAGATTATTTATTATTATTATTTGTTTATTTATTTATTATTTATTATTCATTTATTTATTTTTTTAATAATAAATCCAAAAATTTCATCAAAATTAATCATTATGTTGTTAAAAAGTATAAATTGTATTAACAGATAATTTCAATATCATCATCAAATAATGATGAACAGATAATTTTATCATCAAATATGTAAAATATTTTAAATTATAAATATGTGTGCAATTACTTGGTATTTCTATTATCATGAGATAATGCTGAAGAAGAAGGCAAAATTTGTGCACGTTGTTTTTCAACTTCACTTTCGGTCACCCAAACATTGTCAGATTGTAACTGATTTTTTTTATTCTCGTTTTCATATATTTCATTATCATCCGATGATGACGATAACGATGATGATGATATAGTCTTTAGTTTCTTTAAATCTCGATATTTTTTGGTATAAAAGTACTTCCTTTTCAGCATTTTCTATTAAATTTTCACCACTGGATATAGCTGTAACTATGAGTTATAAAATTGATAAAATTGCAATTAAAAAATTATTTTCCATAATATAAAAAAAAGAGAGAATTTGACAACTAGTAAAAATGATAAATAACAGAGTTATCACTCACAATAACTGTTATTACTCCGTTTCTCGGCCAATTATTAAGTTTATCTAAGTTTATCCGTTTTGTTAATAACGCAATGGACTAGAATATAGTTTTACTTTCTGTCACATTAAAATATACAACGGTTATACTTTTTAACACTGCCTCCTATGATGTATACTAAGTATTCGATGTTCATCTTTTGCCAATTTTAGTGCTAAAAAATTTACCGGCATTGTACCATTTCGGTACTGGCATTTAACGCTCTTCTTTTGCCAATTCCAGTACGGGCACAGTACCTTGAATTTACCGGCAGTATACCGTTTCGGTACTGTAATTTGACATTTCTTTTACTAATTTTTGTACAGGTATAGTACAAAAAAATCCACCGGCAATATACCATTTCGGTACTGGCATTCAACGCTCTTCTTTTGCCAATTCCAGTACGGGCACAGTACCTTGAATTTACCGGCAGTATACCGTTTCGGTACTGTAATTTGACATTTCTTTTACTAACTTTTGTACAGGTATAGTACAAAAAAAACCACCGGCAATGTACCATTTCGGTACTGGCATTCAACGCTCTCCTTTTGCCAATTTTAGTACGGGCACAGTACCTTGAATTTACCGGCAGTATACCGTTTCGGTACTGTAATTTGACATTTCTTTTACTAATTTTTGTACAGGTATAGTACAAAAAAAACCACCGGCAATGTACCATTTCGGTACTGGCATTCAACGCTCTCCTTTTGCCAATTTCAGTACGGGCACAGTACCTTGAATTTACCGGCAGTATACCGTCTCGGTACTTGACATTTGACATTTTCTTTTATTAATTTTTGTACAGATACAGTACCGTAAATTTACCGGCAGTATACCATTTCAGTACCATTATTCAATACCGATTTAGATAATGGGTTAGTACTAAACCATTGTTATTTTAATACTGGTTTTGTACTATTCCAGTACCGAAATGTAAAACCCGTTTTTCGGTACTGGATCTGTATCTCGCCAGTATCTAATTCTAGTCTGATGTATGAAATTCCCACATGGGTGTGAGAATCGTTTTTTGCATTTTGTAGAAAAATTATTATTGTTAATATAGAAAACGTGATGCAGAGAAAAAAACTAAAAAAAATATTATTACTATTCGTATCATTACTGCCTACAATAAATATTTTTACTCGCATGTATAACACATATTTAAAAAAATATAAATTTTTAATTAACAAAATGCATAGCACTGTTTTGTTGGTTTTTTTCTGAAACTGGTTAATACACAAAAGTATATAAAATATATAATTTTATCAAATTTAATGTTTGTAAAATTTACGAAAAATATTCAACAAGCACATTTTTAATAATTAGTCACTAAATTAAGTATGAAATTTATCAGATTATTTATATTGCTTAGGAAAATGTAATAATATAAGTTTATATGTCAAGGAAGATATCTATGCATGTTTCATGTGCCTGCCATTTATACTAATTACAAACTAATTATTCTCTTGAGGGCATTCTCTCGCGACATTAATTGCAGTTGCGAATTTTGTTGTCGTTAAACTTTGCGTTCATAAGACCTACAGATCGCAGGACTTGTGTTAGGATGTCGGACGATCGATTAGCTCTCCTGGCACGTGGTTATTGAGTATCCTCGGCGGTGTCTCCGTGGTTTGTACGAGATAATCGAACTTGGCGCGCAGATGGTGCACATCCGAGATAGCAGCGGATGCGAGCGTTACATCATTACAAGCTCCGCCATTGATTGGTACTCAACTCGGCTCGCGTTTCGTTCTATTGCGCAATACAACGCAACATGATTACACGAGAAACAAGATTCGCAAAATTGCACTGGCCAAAACAATTTCATAGAACGAGACAAACGCGATTAAAAGAACTAAAGTACCGCGTTGACATAAATTTTGTAGCATCTGTATCGAAAGCAGAAGAGTGTAAGTCCAATAGTTAGTCAGCATTAATTATCAAAATATCAAATAACAAAATTTCCCTTTTGATTCTTTGACAAATTTAAAATCGAATATTTTTTAGCCAAAGTGTTGAAAGAGGTTATTTATTGTAAATCTTGAGTTCTCAATACTATCTATGTTTGCAAATAAATTTTGAATTTATAATTTGAAATAAACGAAACAATATAATTATGTCATCTATTTTTTCTCATAAAGCTTACAAGGGGAGAACCAAGCTTTAATATCACAGATTTTGCCGAACTTGAAATATATTGTAGTATACCCCTCACACTACTATACGGTATAATAACTGTTGCCAATGCGCAATAATTTATAAGAAATTATTGTTTAAAGTTTACCGTGTGCGTAATATACCGAGCCGGTAAAGACCGTTACCATAGATTAAACATAGTCGAGCGAGTAAGGTAACGACTTAGAATGCTAGAGGTTTCAAGTTCAAACCCTACCGTGTACAATTATTTTTTTCACAATTTATTTTAATGCAATCGAATTAAATAAATCATAATTTTTAACGAAAAATATTATTTCCTAATTTAAAAAATTTTTTATATTTTTAATTAATACGTATTGAAAAAATTCGCAATCAGATTTTTGCTGTGAAAGTATAAAATAAAAAAAATTATTTTCAAAATACATAATAAAATTTAATAATAAAATTTATATATTACAATATTATATTTATATAATACAAAAAAATAAAATTAAAAAAAAAATTAAATTACTCGGAAGTAATTAGTTTACAATCTGCATTTCTGCACTTTTTTGGATGATATTTATCGTAATTAAATTAAAATATTAAAAATATCTATATTCCATTATCATATAAACAAAAAACGGTTGTTTTGGCGGAAATGCATCCAAAATGGAATTTGAAAACTTTACATCGGCATGGCTGCTCCCGTTTGAAAAGCATGCAAAGATTACAACAATGGAAGAAAGACATAAAAGAAGGAGGAACAAATTTTGATAAATGGAAACTAATCGAAACAGAAACTTACGAAAAATTTATAGAAGCTAGAGAATCACTGTAGCAAGTAATATAAATAAATAAATAAATATATGTAAATAAGAAAATGAAAGAACAAAATATTTTAATTATCGAAATATTTTTATTTATCAATTTATAGGTAACAACAAAAAATATACAACAGTGGGCGATGAGCGCAGCCTTTCCTCTGTTATCCGAAAAATTTACTTTTACTGCTAGCAACAGTTGGCTTATTAGATTTAAGCGAACATATAGAATCAAACAGCGAAGTATAACTAGATTTGTAGGCAGTAAAGATTACTCAACATTAGAGGAAACAATAGAAGCAGCAAACAGGTTCCAAATTCAAACAAAAGCCATTATTCCGGATTTTGAATTAGACTTTGTTATAAATACAGATCAGACAGGCTGTCAATATCAGATGGTTTATAACAGAACTTTAACAGAGCAGGGTGCCAAGACAGTTCTAGTAAAAAAAAGTAATCTCAACACTCTGTCTCATTCATATACAGCACAATATACATTAACTGCGTCTGGAAAAATTATTCCTTTTGTATTTCTATGTATGCAAGAAACATCAGGAAAGTTTGGTCCTTTGGTTCAAAAAAATGTCAATAAGTTAACAAGTGAATTTAAAAATGTAATTGTTACCAGTTCTAAATCCGGAAAACTTACAAAAGAAATTTATAAAGAATTTTTACAAACCACTCTCTTATCGTACGTAAAAAAAAAATAAATTTCTTCTGATAATCGATTCTTGGGGGGGTCAAACGGACTCAACTTTATACGATGAAATATTTGAGAATGAAAAAGAAAAAGTACTGTGCACAATAAAAATTATTCCACCAAAATGTACACCGATTTGTCAACCGTGTGATGTATATTTTTATCGCCAAGTCAAAATTTTTATTAAACGATTACAAAATGCTTCCACTTTATTACAAGAAAAACGCGAAATAGCCAGCCGAGAAGACGCAATTAAAATTCATTCCTTAGTTTTACATCAATTAAGCGCACCAATATTTGTACCAATGATAAAATATGCATGGTTTGCATCAAAATTAATTAACGAAAGACCAATTTTTTTAAATGTTAACGAAGTATGTTTTCCAACAACTATGTTCAAAAAATCATGTTTGTGCACAAAAGTTGTATTTATTACATGCGCTTGGTGTAGAGAAGTAATGTGTTTCACATGTTTTTACGATGAATATCATCCAAAAAAGTGCAGAAATGCAGATTGTAAACTAATTACTTCCGAGTAATTTAATTTTTTTTTTTATTTTATTTTTTTGTGTTATATAAATATAATTATAATATTTAAATAAATATAATATTGTAATATATAAATTTTATTATTAAATTTTATTATGTATTTTAAAAATAATTTTTTTTATTTTATACTTTCACAGCAAAAATCTGATTGCGAATTTTTTCAATACATATTAATTAAAAATATAAAAAATTTTTTAAATTAGGAAATAATATTTTCCGTTAAAAATTATGATTTATTTAATTCGATTGCATTAAAATAAATTGTGAAAAAAATAATTGTACACAGTAGGGTTTGAACTTGAAACCTCTAGCATTCTAAGTCGTTACCTTACTCGCTCGACTATGTTTGATCTATAGTAACGGTCTTTACCGGCTCGGTATATTACGCACACGGTAAACTTTAAACAATAATTTCTTATAAATTATTGCGCATTGGCAACAGTTATTATACCGTGTAGTAGTGTGAGAAGTATACTACAATATATTTCAAGTTTGGCAAAATCTGTGATATTAAAGCTTGGTTCTCCCCTTGTTAGTGGCAGAAAAATGCTTTCTTTGAATTTCTCTTTTAAAATTATTGACATCTCGGTATTTTTATTAAGAAAAAATCGACTTTACATTTCTCAAAGAATTAGTCATAAAATGAATCTTGCAAATTATGGGATACCTTGTACATTTTTATCCCTACATCTTTGTCCATAGCCTGTAGCATACAATGACCTCAACTGTTCGTTACAGTTATGCATTCACGTGTAACCCTTACTCGGTTTTTCTCCCTATCTCACCTTTTTTTTTTTACTTTTTTATGTTTCTTTCCTACCTTTTATCTCTTATCTCAAAGCGTTACTAACATCGCTGCAGATATTTATTACCACGTTCTTGTGTAAACGTGTATTTTATATACATATACATATACATCGCATATATCATAGGCGCCGACGTCGCAATTTTCACGTCTTGTCCACAATAACGTTTCAGTATGTAATTATATCTAAATATATTTATTGTGTTTACATGTTATATTTGTCAAATATTAAACAAAATTAAATACACATTTGCTTTATGTAATTAAATATGGAAGGAAATGCGGCCGATATAAAGGCACTCTTCTTGCACACAATATAGTTTCTTTTATTTTATATTGCATAACTAGATAATTCTACACAAATTATTGTGTATAAATCTGAAAAGGAGAATATTGGTGTATTCCTCTGACAATAACTGATTTGCGAGATGTAATAACTGGTTTACTGGTTTTGCTGACAATGACAATTCAATAATCACGCGCAAACTGAAAAACTGTTCCGCAGAACGCGTTTCCATTACAAGCGGAAAGTCGGCACCTATGGTAGTATTTGCAGCCGCAATTACGGTCGAGTTACACGATCGACCTGTCAACGAAGAACAGCGTTTGATCGTTAGTGATATACTCTCACACACTTTTATTCCCTCTCTTCCGAACCATAGTTTCCGGCCAATTGCTGTTATTTTTTTTTCTTCATTTTTTTCTCTCCTGTCCTTTTTCTACCCCGCAACGTATTACACATCTAACTAGTTTTCACTTTGTGTGTGTGTTTCCGTGTTACCTGGTGTGTGCTCGCCGACAGATGGGGACCAAGTCTCGCCAGAGAAAGGTAATTTTTTTCAATTTTCATGTTTTTCATGCAAGATTACTTGCGCAATCAATTCTTTTTTTTTCATCAATGTGCATGTCGGCATGCTGACACGTCCGTTTTTCTCCGAGTGGCATTTAATCCTTGATCCTACCGTACGTCTAATTGTTCATTCGAGAAATGCCATGAATATATTCATCGCGGCAGGTAATGATAAAATTTTAAGCGATATAACTGAATTATACATATTGAAATAAAATTTGACAAGAATTCAAGTTTTTTTAACTGCAGAGGAAACTTATTTTTATATGTAATTTAATTATTTCAATACGTCCACGTTTTTATATTTACAATAACGCGATATCACTTCTATATATAAATTACACCACAATTTACATCTATGCAATATAAACGTAATGCATTATTAAGTTATCAATTATGTAATAACAAATTTATGCAAATGAGCATGAATAGATGATAAATTCGTGTTGAAATTTCTCACATAATTATGCTCATAAATATGCGGAAATGTTATATTTAAATATTTCTCTTTCCCGTGAACGCCACCATAATAAGCAATTTGTGACACAATAAGTTACTTAGAAACTCAACCGAGATCTATCTTGAGCTTATATGCTTTCAGTCGCCTCTTCCGCGTGGATACCCGCCACCGTCTTCGACGATGCTTTTCGATGACGACCCAGGCATCATGTCTGAGGTGGAGACCTCCAGTACGGGATTTCGACGGGGCGGTAAGCAAAGGAGCAGCTTGCCCGTCGTACGAACTCCCAGCAAGACTTTGGAGCGACCACTAGGTAATTTTCAAAACACAACTAGAATGTAAATAAATATAAATGAACGAATAATAATCATTCGTTAAAAATAAATGTTCAATATTATTTTGTCATTAATATTATTTAAACACGTTAATATTATTTAATCAAATTATTAATATTATTTACCATTTATCTCAAAAGTTGAATGAAAACAATATCAATATTATAAGTTAATAAGCTCTGAATATCGAGGATTAGTTATTTGTTTAATATGAATTTATATTTAAATACTGAAGACTAAAATACGTCTACAACAATGATAATTTTAATTCTTGAAATATTTTATTTAATAATTGTCTTCTTTTCTTTGTATTGATATGTTTCATAAATGCTACTTAATCATTGTGACAAAATAATGTATTTCTTTGTATGATTCCAGGATTGGTGTTCCTGCAGTATAGGAACGAAACGAAGAGAGCATTGCTACCAAACGAGATTACCAGTATAGACACCGTCAAAGCTCTCTTCGTTAGAAGCTTTCCGAAACAACTCACTATGGAATACCTGGATAGTCCTCACGTAAAAGTTTACATTCACGATAGTAACAAGGATATGTTCTACGAACTCGAAGATATAAGGTAACATCCTTATGCTATTATAAAAAATATCTTTTGTTTAAACAGTTATTAATTAATATTTTAAAGAAAATCTTTATTAAGAAAAAAAACATCTTTAATTAGTTACACTAAAATTTATTAAATAAATAAATATTACTACATAATATCTTCAAATTTTTAGTTATCAATAAGTGTAGTCCAAATTTCTCTCAGTTTTGTTGATAATAATAATGATAATAATAGTTTCGCTTATAATAATAGTTCGTTTTTAATAACACAGTTATTAATCCAAATGATTATGATTGTCTTGATTTACAGATCGCATCTAAGAGATATCAAAGATCGCAGTGTCTTGAGACTTTTCGAGAGTGCCGACGGAATGACAGGGATGCCGGGGCCCTTGGGGATGCCGGGAGGTGGCGGTCTGCCGCCCCATTGGGAAGATCAGAGCTACTTCAGTGAACCGGAATTCGACAGCGAGTATCAGCATCAGCACATTCACAAGAGTAAGGTAAGTGCGCGTTAACGACTTCCCATTCTTAACTTTACTCTTTTTTTATACTCCTCCTTGAGGAGAAAATCGATTAAGTGTTTTTCAGTTTGTCTACCGTCAAATCTACTTTGCAAGATTGCATTTGGAAAATATTTTTTTATCCTATTGTGCATAATGTAACCTTGCATATCCAGCGGGAGTGTATTATTATTAAGAATTTTTGAACGCTCACATCTTCTATTAATATCTCTTTCGAAGAAACAAAGTAAAATTTTTAAGATAAAATTGGAAATTAATAATTTAATTAATAATTTTTTCTTAAAAAATACAATCAGCAATAAGAAATGGCTAATAATATAAATGATTTTTTACTAAAAAATGATTCAATATGATTAAATTGAAATATACTGCAAGAATTCATAAAAATTTATTCGGCATACATCACATATACACAAAACATATCAATAGAGCTAAGCCGTAGGCTAATAGCGTTTTCGATTATACAGGATTTGAACGACCCAGGGTTGATCAATCACTATTTTACTATAAATGCAAGTCTTTCATTGGTGGAGAGGTTGCAATGACGTCATTAACCAACCCTGGGTCGTTCAAATCCTGTATAATCGAAAACGCTATAAGTCTTGATAAGCGACCGCGGCATACGTCACTGATCGATCAAGGCAGTCTCCGTCACGCAATTAAATTGCTCTTCGTCGCGCCGGAGTCAATCCATTGACACGCACTTTAAAACCGCGATGAGTATTTTGTTAAAAGCGATTGTTTTTATTCGTGGTCAGTTTCTCGAGCTTATGAAATAATACTGCCTTGTTACACATATTTTACTCCACGAATAAAATTGCTCTTAATTAAGTTCTACTTTCACGGATTATCGCAACGTTTACCGTGTGACAAAAATTTTAGTTATTCTAATTATTTTTCGCAAATATTTAGTGAAACTCCGGTAGAGCTAATTTTTTACTATGCACTTTATACAATCAATTGACGAGAAAACATTGCAATTTATTCAGTTAAAATTTTTTTATTAACGTAATCTAGATATAAATTATTTATTAACATATTTTTTACTATTTTATTTTTGCCAATTCAGAAAATGGTATATTAGAGAAATTTCGCTTAATTAAAAAGTATTGACTAAACATGGTGAATTAATTGAAGTCTAATTTGTATCTCTGTCATAAAGAATTTTATTTCTCTCTTTTAGAATCGTAAACCCTAATTATATCGAAACATACCATATTACCTTCTGTTACAATTGACTACAATTCTCTCTCTCACTTGAAAAATTGTCAGACTTAATTATCGTACAGTTAATCGGATAAAGATTGCAAATAAATACAGTCAGCAAGATATTTTGTCACACGCTAGTTTTTTCTCACGGCGATGTTATTCGCATCTCGAAAATAATTGGTTTGTAATACTTTTAAATCTGTATATATATAAACTTAGCATTATATAAAACAGGAAAAAGTAATAATTATATCATCAAATAATGATATAAAAATTAAACATCGTGAGGACACAGCGAGTGACAAGCATCTTCACTGATAACAACTATAGATACTCAGCGATCTAAAGCATGGCGTGGGATACTTAGAAAAGGTTTCATTCTCGCAAAATCGTCGATCGTTTGTTATGCGCGCATTATAAATTCCCTGAGAATTTACACGATCCTGGTGTACGTTTGTTCTAGCGCGTGTTTCGATTCGTTGCGTGTCTCGTTGGCGGTTTAGAATAAAACTCAGACTTAGGGATGTTTGATTCAAAATCAATTTTTTAGAGAATCAATTTTTCCTAACAAAAAATCGATTTTTAAATTTGATTTTGATGCGAATTGATTTTTTCAATAGAGAATCGATTTTTGATTTGTCAATAAAAGTACATACGTTTATCTCCGAAATTAATAATTTAGAAATACATTTTGAATTACAATTATTTTATCTTAAAGCAAACATTTTATAATTTACTTAATTTTATGTAATGTAAGAAATATTGTATTGATATATAGGATGTACTACACTAATCGCATCACACGTAATGTCACATTAATGGCACATTAAAGTTGATTAATCAGGTTTTTTCGAATTCGCGCGCTCAGGCACGGTATGTAATACAGTAATAAGGATATCTTTAGATATCAGTCGTTCTTTTTTGTTTACATACTATGTCTGAATGCGTAAATTCGGAATAATTTTATTGGTTAAAAGCCACCGCACAAGCTTCTCCGTAACACTTTACGTTACGTTAAGTACTGATCATAAACCTAAATCCGTATATAAATTTGAACTTCAGTCGACGCACAAAGAAAATCGTAACGCGTGACGCTTTTGCTACGTTTTTGTTTGTACGTTGACTAAAGTTTAAGTTTATGTACGGGTTTAAGTTATTGATCAGTACTTAACGTAACGTAACTCGTTACGGAGAAGCTTGTGCGATGATCCTAACTTTAAGGGGATCCTGGAGTTTTTGCCGAACTTAAACGCGAAAGTGCCATCACTTAGATGAAACTAAAAATTATATTAACATTACCAACGCAATGTACGTGTATACGTATTTTTTGCGTTAGTAACACTGAACTATATATGTATACTGGAATGGGCACTGAATCGCAAGTCGAGAGAGAACCACATATTGTATATTGCTGTCCTTTTACGTACAGTCACTTTTGAAATTTTTGACTGTTATTTAGCGGAGTAATAGGTACAATCGGCACTTTACTTACGAATCGAGCGTATAAACTTTTTGGATTCCGATTTATCATCGGATAGTTTGTAAACAAATAACGCTCGCACTTCTTTCTTCAATCGAAATTCCATCGTAAGGCTGCAATATAATGTACAAAATGAAATAGGCATATGCAAGGTCTCAAGTAAATATGTGAACTAAATATGATAAAATAATATTTGAACAATATACATATAATACATTTAATTGAAGATAAATATCCTTATATAATAAATACAAAATTATTTAATTAATTAATTAGTTTGTGTGTGCGTGTATATGTATTTTATATATATATATATATATATATATTGTATATATAGTTCTTCATTTTGTATTTTATACAAAACGATACAGAACGAGTTTATACAATAAACTCAATTCAAATGAATATTTATTATTCCAATTCATTATTGTATAAAATACAAAGTAAAGATAACTATGTATTCAATATGTCTGTATATGTATGTATTGATTAATTAATTAATTAATTTATTTTGTATTTATTATATAAGGATAAAAATAAAGAAAACATATGACATTTCCAGTTAGATGTACAGTACGTTATATGTATATATTTCTCAAATAAAATAGTTTTTTACATTTAGTTTATATATATTAGATACTTTGTATATGCGTATTTCGTGTCGGTTATATCATGGTTTTATTTATAGATTCTCGATAGAATTTTGATCGAGAAAAAAAGTGCAAACTTTACAAACTATTTGATTACACATACACAGTAGCAAATTACTAACAAAAAAATATTTCTTTAAAAATATCAGTCCACGAGTGGACTACATCTGATTTTATTTATAAAATTTTATTTATTAAAATTGTCAACTTACGCTAGATTCTGGCTTTATTTATTAAAAATGCCCGTCCGCGAGTAAACCGCCTCTGATTTTATTTATAAAAAATGCCAGTTCATGAGTAAACCATCTCTGGTTTTATTTATAAAAAATTGCCAGCCTACGAGTAAACCGCCTGACTTTATTTGTTAAAAATGCCAGTCTACGAGTAAACTGCCTCTGGCTTTATTTGTTAAAAATGCCAGTCTACGAGTAAACCGTGCCTCTAGCTTTATTTATTAAAAATGCCAGTCCATGAGTAAACCGCCTCTGGCCTTATTTGTTTGAGAATTATTTCAAAATCATATTAATAATAAAGACTCTCACTAACAATTAGAAAGTAATATCAATTGACATTTTTTTGAAACAATTTCTTCAAATATAAAAAAACTAACCTTTTTATCTATATTTTTTTCGCAAGGCTGTGCCTAGAGAGGGACAAATTTTTTATCCCATTATTTCTCTACTGCACAGTACACTAAGTACTATATATTTTTATACACACATACATACATAATGTACACTGTAAGATGTACGGGTAAAAAGTTAGAGTTTTTCGGACACTGTCAATATCACAATATATTTCTGTTCGTTTCATTATCAGCTGTTTTTATAACACTAGTCGGCACTAGTACGGCGCCTCTATGTCAATATCCGAAAACTATTGTTCTTTTTTACCTTATTACTCAAATATTGCATGCATGCTATGCATAAATTTGAGTCTACCTGACTTTTTAAAAACTCTAAACCTTTAAATTCAATTTTAAAGGTTTCCGTCATTATTTGATATACTCTTCTTTGTTCTTTGGTCTTATTTTGCATATACAAGCAATATAACTTTTATATAAAACAAATATATTTGTTTGAACTGCTAACTTGTCAGCAAATTTTCTAATTTTTTTTTCTTTTTTTGGTTTGACGTTAACCAGTCATAATCTATTATTACAAGGTGGTCCATTTAAGTTGGCACAACTGAATATCCCAAAAACAATGCATTTCAGAAACAAATGTTTCGGACAAAAGTTGTTTGTTTTTTAGGGGAAAAGAGAAACGTGTTATTTATTTTTTATTTTGTGGATGTTTTCAAGATTATTTGAAGGTCAACTTTGTTTTTTCAAATGGGAACCTATTATTTTTTAGCATCTTCTTATTCCATGTAAAAAAACAAACAACTTTTATCGGAAACAGTTTTGTACTCGACTTCTATTTTGAAAGATATTTGAGCACTAAAAATATATGAGGCATTTATTGCCACATCTAAATATCTTGAAGACAAAGCATTTTGTAATTACCTGAGATGATTACAACAATCTATTGCTTCCTTAAAACTTAACAAGCTTTGTTTGAAACATTTTTTCATAAAATACTTTGTCTTCGAGATATTCAGATATGCCAATTAAATGCTTCATCTATCTTTAGTGTTTAAGTATCTTTCAAAACAGAAGTCAAATAAAAAAACTGTTTCTGATAAAAGTTGCTTGTTTTTTACATAGAATAAGAAGGTGCTAAAAAATAATAGGTTCTTATTTGAAAAATCAAAAATGAATAATACGTTTCTCTTTCCCCATCAAAAACAAACAACTTTTGTTTGAAACATTTGTTTCATAAGTGTATTGTTTTCGAGATATTCAGTTGTGCCAACTTAAATAGACCACTCTGTATATGTACTTTAATCCTTGAACAGAATTTGTAATTCTATACAAGCAATAAAAAAATCTACATATATTAGAAAATTAACATTTGTCAGTATTACAGACGACTCCAGAATTCCTTCTCTTAAATGCTTCTTATTTAAGAACTATTGTTGTGAACTATTGTAGTCTCGACATTTTAGCATTAGAAATTTCATTTTAAAATAATCTTAGAAATGCGCTTTTATCTTTGTGGTGCGATTAGTGTGAGATACCTTGTATATACTTATTTTTAAATTGCATGCAATTTTTTAAATTGATTTTTGAGAAATCGATCTTTTTCAATTAGATTTTTTAGGGAATCAATTTTAGTTATCTCAATTTAGGATGAATTAAAAAAACAATTTCTATTATAAAATTGAACATCCCTAGCTCAGACAAAAGATTCGAAAAAAATGAGTATCGAATTTGGACATTTCGGAGAGTTTGAACAGTTCGAACGTAAACAGTTATTGATCTATTAATGTAAGTTTGTAACGTCCAAAAATTTGCATAGTTTTGGTAAAGAAAATTTTCGTTTTTACCTAACTTTATACAAATCAATAAAACCAATAAAATCAATATTTCACTGAAAAAAGAGGCTAGTTGATTTTGAACAAACCAAACAGATTCTAGTTGAATCTACCAGAATCTGGTTGCATTAATAGGAAAAATGATAGATCTCAATTAGAATCTGTTTGGTTTGTTCAAAATCAACTAGACTTTTTTTCCAGTGTGCGTCAAGATATTCGAATAATTCAAATTTGATGCTTATTCTTTCCGAATTCGAGCAATTCAATCTATTCAGACATACTTTCAGCTCAAAGCGGCTGAACTATTTGACGTCCAAACTTAAGATTCAAATTGTTG
The DNA here is from genome assembly GCF_040581485.1 of Linepithema humile. Taxonomy (NCBI): domain Eukaryota; kingdom Metazoa; phylum Arthropoda; class Insecta; order Hymenoptera; family Formicidae; genus Linepithema; species Linepithema humile. The sequence continues at coordinate 12,379,584 of NC_090131.1, forward strand.
GAATTGATCGATTACCGGAAATTTTCAAGCGCTGGTTTAGAACGCTTTGCACGCTTGTACGGCAGGTAAAAATAACGCGCCGGAATAGAGCTTTTTGGGCACCGTTCGCCAGCCTATGATTAGCGCCTTGCCGAAAGGCTCGTCGGTGCAGCCGTCGCATATGTCCATCACTAGTCTGACCTCACCCTCAGCGGGCTCACGCTCGTTCTCTTCATCCGTTTCTTTAAACAATTCGAGTCCGAAGCCCGTTAGTCCAGTGAAATAATCATTGTCCAATTTCTGAGGAATGGCGTATCCATCATCAAGAATCAATCCGTCGCTCAATTGCAACAGTCCTCTCTTCTTCTTCTTCTCAATCTCGCGTTTTTCTAGCTTCTTATCATCTGCGGTCTCCGATTGCGGTACAAAGGATATCTATTTCAAATAATACGTGAACTGTTCAATTGAATACAGTAAGTAATTATTTACAACGCACACACCGGCGACTCGAAATGCGATTATATATAAATTGCATCAATTTTTGATACTCAAATCAGAATAAAAAATACAAAATCATATTCTTAGTGATTAATTTATACATATATTGCATTATTTATTATAAATTTTATTTATTTTTTTAACTTTACGTTGAATCTTTAATATTAGTCAAATTATTATAACATATACAACTCTAAGACATAATGTGCACACTCCTTGTCTAAAACTGTTGATTTTGTGTATTAAGGTATTTCACTATGCAACATGCATTTCATCTTGATTGTTTTGTGAAAAAAAGAGAAAAACAACAAGTCTTGACTCTTGAAGCAATTTTCGACAATCGTTTCTTCGGAGAAAGTTTAATCGAATGTTTAATTTTAAGTAGAAAATTAGAGAAAATTGTGTAGGATGAAAATAATATAAACTTATCAAGTAAGCAATCTTTGTAACGCAATACGAATTTTCAAACTGTAATAGAAGTTTATTGGAAAGTGTGAAAGTTACTTTAACATGCAACGAATTTTTTCGAGACGATACAATGAAAATCTTGAAATTGCTCATGCGAGCAAAGTCGAATACATTCGCTGAGATTTCCACTCTGATTCACGGTAATCTTTTAATTTCCTACGTTAAGTAGGTCGGAAACTCTGAAGAAACTTGCAATTTAATGTCCGTTGAAAAAAATTCTCTTCAAATTACTACAGGAACGAATATACAAATGTTTAAAACACTAGTATCTTTTAATTGAAAAAGTAAAAAAATATTCAGTAAGTTTAAATAACGCCAAAAACAAAAAAGAATAATACAATATATTGATAATGTGTAAAAAATAAAAGTACAACATATGGTTCTGAAAGACTATAAAAGCACAGAACACTATAAAAGTACAAAAGCTTGGATATCAAAATGCAAAAAATTTTTCTTTATTATCAAAAAATGCAAAGTATTGAAAGTACTAGTAGTAAAAATCGTGACTTTAATTTTTTTTTTATAATAAAGAAAATTTTTTGCATTCTGACATCCACGCTGTGCTTTCTATAATCTTTCTTCTATTAATGTAAGAAATAAAAAATGCACAGAAATTTTAAAGAATGTCCCATTAGCAGTAAACTTTGGTAGAATTTAGTCAAAAAAACATTTTAAACTATAGCATTATCACGAAAGAAAGAGTTAATCGCACTCACCTTGCCATCGGAGTTGCCAATTTGCGAAACTGTTTTAATATCTCTCTTTACAACTGATTTCTCAGATTCGGTTAAACTCGATATCACTGCCTCGTCCTTGACATTCCGTTTCTTCGATTCGTACCTCTCTCTTTTAAAAAGATTATGATACGGCTCATCCGGGAAAATGGACGACGGTCTTTCAACAGTAGGTAACTGGTGCGCCGGATTGCTTATGAAGCTCGTCGCAAGCGCGGGAAAGGCCGTCGAGAGAACATCGAGATTCAAGGGCGGCAGCGGCTGCGGAGGTGATTCCGGAACCGGCGGTAATGCCGGATGACGAATGGTCACGCCGTTTTGTACAATCTGAATCGATGCTCCCGGATTGATCTTCACCTGAAACGTAATCGTTCGCACGTTTGAAATATTCATGCTTAATTGAGCGTGATGAAGATCGTAAGAGGAACAACGTATCGCAAAGAAAGGCGTGTCGATTAACACATACAAAATGATTTTAAAAGAATTGAGCACTTTTTAAAGTTTATTACAAAGTAACCAGTCGCATGACATGAAAAGTGTATATTTAGAATTTATGAGATTACAGAAAAAATGTCAAATTTGAAAACTTTAACTTTTTCAATTCTAAAAGTTTTTAACTTCCTGAATTGAGAAGAATGTGTTTTTTTAACTTTTTTCGGACAGATGTTTTCTATAGAAAACAACCCCATTTATTTTTGAAATTGCTCGCTCGATTTTCATGAAATTAGGTCTATAAAGTATTCGTTAATGCTGTATTCAAATCTGAGGTTAAAAATACAAAATTTAAAATGATGAATCATACATATAGCAAACCTTGAAAATCTTTAGAAAACAAGATCTTTTTTATAAATTACTTTGCTAGAAAACTCCCGCCCTGAAAAGGTTAAAGAAAGGAATCTTATATTTTAAAGTCAAAAGAAATTCTCAATTCCGAAAATATGACAGTTTTAACTGAATTTCCACTGAATCATTCTGTTGATCTGGAAAATGTCCCAAAATGTCTGAAAGAAATCGTAAAGATGACTAAGAGACATTCTAAAATTTTGTGGGCGCTCTTTAGACGTCTTTTCGTAGAAGAACATCTCTTTTATGGTGATGGTAATTGAGGAGCGGTGTGAAAGTAATTAGTTTGATAATTCGCAGCGCATGGCGCGTGCTCTCAAATATTGCTGCAAAGCGAGAAAACATGATTATATACTTGTGTATTGATTTGTCCACCGGTAAGCAAGGGATGCGGCGGTAAAGGCGGTCCGGTTATGGGAGGTTGTGTGGTGGTCCTCGGCATGTTATTACTGGTATCGTGTTCGTAATGATGCGCATGGTGATGTTTGTGATCTTTATGCGCCTTTCCCGCGGTCAGAGCAACGTTGTAGAGTTGCACCATTGTTAATTCTCCTAAATAGCCACCGGAACCTGGAAGAGAACAGGTACTATCGTTATGACACACTGTAATATCTCTTGAGATAGTTTTTCATTGTGCTTAGAAAATATATAGTACAATTTATTATAACAAATTATCATTAATAAATAATTTAATAAAATACCACAAAGAAAAGTTATTCATGTTTAAATTTACAAAAATTAGTTTGCTATTTTAAAGACAATGACACTAGTTTCTCTATTTCGATGTAACGTAAAAATATTTCTACCTCGTGGCGCGCCTTCGCCTTCTAAGAAACCGCCACCCAATTGTCGTTGCTCTTGTCCCGAGATAGCAATTCCGCCGCCTTTGATAACGTGCCCAACTAACTGAAATAAATACAAGACGATAAAAAATTTAGAAAGTCCATTTTAATTATTGCCTCTTTATTCATTGTACAAGGTGACGCGTGTAATTAGCCTAAAAGTTTAACCTAACGTTGATTTAATCAATTGCTCGAAAAAAAGCCAAATATTAGTGATATATAAGTTGTCGTAAATAGAATAAAGACCCCGGAAAAGAGAGATTATGTCTTCTATATGCGATATAACATAGTGGATAGATTGCACATCCGCAGCAGTCGACCGACGCTGTATGGAGATTTAAATTGGTTTCTGCCCTTTTTTTATTTGAAAGTAACCTTGATATCCTCGGACGAGAATATCGCGATATGGAATTCTATACCTTTCCATTTCCCGTTTATTTTATTTCGTCGCCGTTCTTTCCCATTTCGTTTCTGTCCGACGCAATCTGAATACAGGAAGCCACAGTCTTGACAGCTCCCAGCCATTTAAAATCAACGGTGAATATGTATCTCATATTTAATTGCAAAGCTTGCGTTTAGAATTGCGTCAACTCCACAGTTATATTTTTAGCACAACTTGTGTAATTTTACTTAGGGAATATTGCGTTAGTATACAAAATGTTTTGAAATTCGCGGATGTTCTTTTAATCTTTTCGCGACAGAAGTTTTCTAACAAAGTAACTTATAATGGGGCAGATTCAATAACACGGATCAAATTTCAAAAAATTAATCCAATCGCGAAATTCAGTTTTACTTGGGGATTTTTGGGATTGTGAAACTTAAGTGTCACTTTAAAATGTCAAAATTCTAAGGTTATTTTGAACAACCCCAAAAACTCCCTAAAATCAATTTTCAAGATAATTCGATTATTTTTATTAAAATTTGGTTTGCTATATTGGATCCACCTCTTCGTATGTTATCTTTTTGACCTTAAATTTGAATAAAGCATCAATAAATACTTTTATAGGCCAACTTTCATGAAAATTAAGCGAGTAGTTTCAAAAATAAAAGAAGAGCTCTCTATTGGGATCTGGCATGAAGGCTTGGTTTATTCAATATGACGTTAGAAGGGGAAGTCCCAATTGCGCACAGAATAAATCGGACACAGTGCCAATCGGATACAATAAGAAATGGTGGTTGGAATCGGACAGTGATAATCGGACACAGTAGAAAATCGATATGATCCCATGCTCATGTATAAAAATCATAAAAATAGTGCTTTGGAAACAAAACTAGGTCTATAATTATACGGTTCTACATGGGCTTGCAACTTTCCGCACAAAGTAAGGTCTACCCCCATCGCTTTCGATGCGAAACAAAGTCTATAATTATACAGTTTACTCGGTGAAGTCATTAGAAGTAATGTTGTTAAGGTTAGGAAAACTGTCACGAAGTATGTGTCTGATTGAAACCACCGTGTGTCCGTTTCTTATTGTGTTCGATTTATTCTGTACGTAACTGGGACTTACTCGCGTGGAATAGGTTACAAATTCAAATGAAATACATTGTAGTTATATAGTACAAAATGCAATAAATAAGAAAATGTTAAAAATGAATTAAATATTAAATATTAACCCAGTAAACACTAACCAACAATAACATAACATTAGTGTTATCATTTTTCATTTGATGATATAATTGTACTTAAGATATGTTTATAGTTATTTTGTGATATCGTTAAGGAGATCCTGAAGTGTCTGATGTGTCTTCAACGCGAAAGCGTCATCATTTAGATCAGTGCTCGGAATTAGTTCAGCTTTTCAACCGATTCTCGAGGTTGACCCCTTCTGTTTTCTCCTTACCACACGCGTCGCAATCCCAGAAAAGAAGTGCGAGCATCATTTGTTTTCAACGACACCACATGTCAATGTAGTGTAGTAAATTACTAATTAAACAAATACGTATACACGGACATTACGTCGATAATGTCAATCTGATTTTTAGTTTCATCTAAATCAGTGCTCGGAATTAATTCACAATCAATTATTCAGCCGATTCTCGAGATTGACGACTCCTTTCCTCTCCTTACTGCGCGCGCCGTCGAGGTTAGGAGCGGCACTATCCAATTAATGAGTGGGTTCTTCTCTTAAAAGAACTTTGATTATTGAAATTTAAGCAAATTTATTAGAAATATTATTTTTATAATTTTTAAATTTATTATGTAGAAATATTTTAATATAGAGATCCACGTTACCTATGAGGTATTATTGCTGACGCATTTTTTAAAGTAGTTTCCCCAGTAGGCCTATTCCACTGAAAAAAACTTTTTCATAAAAGGCCAAGAAAATTTAATCTTTTTCATGTTTTATTTTTTCAATTAAAAATTCGTTATTTTTTGTCTTATACAGGGTGTCCGGTAATTGCTAAATCACTTCTCGGGTGTAGGTAGAGCGAGTTAAACCGAGTAGAAAAGTCCTTTACCATTTTACGATTTTCGCAATAATTAATGAGGAATTAATTAAAAAATATCAGCCAATTCGTGCGAGTTTAAGAGTGCGGCGAGAAAAGACCCGTGGCAGTACAGCCTACTGTTATTTGATTACTAGGCGCGCAACGAAGCGTTGGAAGGAGCGCTCTACAAATGACAACGGCAACATACGAGCGGTGCGTAACGCTAGATCCTTGCGTTCTAGCGACCACGTAACAGTGGGCTGTCTCTTGTCGCCGTGCGCTTAGACTTGCGCAAATTGGCCGATCTTCTTTAATTAATTTCTCATTAATTATTGCAAAAATCGCAAAGTGGTAAAGGACTTTTCTACTCGGTTTGACCTTCTCTACCTGTATATGACCGGTGGAGCGATTATTGCCAGACATTGCGCGTAGAGCATTTTATGAGCTTCATTTTTTGTTTGACTTTTTCCGTACAATGAACGTTTTCTGAAATAATTAACAAAAACAGTTTTACCTTTGAGGGGGGCTGGGGGGCGGAGGGAGCATTTGCGCCAAAAATCCATTTGGGAATATTATTTACTAGATAAAATAAGTATTTAGGCTGAAAATCAGCCAAATCGGAGGTGATAGTTTTTCGGAAGTTTATCCTTTATTTTTATTTTTCATTTATTTATATATATATATGGGGCATTCTTTCTCAACTTTACACCCATGCTGCCCATTTTCTATTTGATCTAAAAATTTTTGAAAAAATCTTAAAATTTACAGAAAAATGTAAGCTTTCCAATGGCGCGTGGCAAAATTATCAAATTCAATTGGATCATACTTAAAATTTCAGAAAACCGAAAAAAAAATAAAAACGGTAATTATTCAAGTGTAGCGATTATTTATTCGACGTTTTTCTCTTCTAATTAACACTTTCGAGTACTCTGTTTATCTGTGCACTGTCACATGAGTCTAAACTAAAATGGCGGATCCAATATGGCCGCCAAAAATTTAAAAAATGTAAGAAATTGACTGATTTTTATAAAACTTGGTATCAAGGGGTTTTTCGGGTTACTGTATACAAGTCTAAAGTTATCTTTCAAAAATACAAAATGGCGGATCCAATATGGCCACCAAATCATTTTGAAAATTTTTAGAAATTAACGAATTTTTATAATACTTGGTATCAGGGACTTTTTCGGGTTGCTAATAACGAATCTGAAGTCGCATTTCAAAAATTCAAAATGGCGGATCTAATATGAAAACTTTTAAGAATTTGAAAAATTTTTAAAAGTAAGGGAGTTTTATAAAATTTGAACAGAGAGTTTTACGGCCAGCTAAATACAAATCTTAAGTTGGATTTCAAGAACTGAAAATGTTGGATCTAATATGAAGACCAAAAATATTGAAAATTTAGGAAATTGACAGATTTTTATAAAACTTAATACTAGAGATATCTCTGATTCTGATGTCGCCTGAGCTCTTACCCCCTACTTTTTTAAATTTTGATATGAAAAAGTCGAACTATTATCAGCATTGGAATATGTCTTAATCACCATTTCTTTGTTGATTGGGACGAAACAGTGATTTCTCAGAATCTCTGGAACTGGTGGAGTTACATCAAATCGTTTTTTTAAAAATCTTTTTGTCTTTTGGTGCTCTTTGTCATTATATGACAATATACTAATACTTTTAGAATTTTTTTGAGCCCAGTCAACAAGTTTCTCGAATGGAAGAATGGCATCGTTCGGTTTACTAAGGAGGCTAGCTCGCATAGCTTCCCTTTTGAACACAGCACCTACACCGTTTGAAGCACCTTTACCATGTGCAGTGGCATGATAGTTCCATTCCGCTGCAACACCAAAATCCTCTTCGTGATGCATTAGATTCATCATCTGATATTTATTTTTAAAATGCTGTTTTGCCCCATCGCTAAAGTAGATTACTCTTCTTAGCTCAGTAATTATTATTTCCAATTCAGGAATCAGCATCTTTTGTACAGTATATATAGCAGCTGTGTCATGAAGTGTACTATCCGACAAAAAAATAAAACTTTTGTGTTCAAGTTCTAACTCTTTTTTATAGTAATACACGACAGAAAAGACAGTACATTGTGAATTATTAAAATGGAACGCCTGCGATGCATCTTGCACAACATACTTGTAATTCTCAGAAAAATCTAATACTGCAAGAACTTCACCTTTTTTTAAATTCTCTTTTCTTTCCTGGTAGAATCGAGATTGTTCTTTTGCAATGAAAAAATGAGGTTTTAGAATGATAAATTTGTTACAAAATTTATCGACAAATTCCGACGACGGAAGAATTTGCGTCTGAAGAGTTGATCTGTCAGTTGTTGTCCAGACACTGAACTGTATGTGGTGAATACCTTTCTCATCTAAGAGTTCTTTCAAATGTTTTTTTAGTTCAACAATACCAGGACATTTACTGCATTCACCAATATAACAATTTTCATCAGGATTTTTGCACACGATTTGGCGTAAGCAATCTTTATAATCATGTAAAATTACATTGGAATCTTTAGTAAGATTATTTAAATTGACAGAGTCAATCATCAATTTGCAATTTTGATGTATCGTACAGACACAGACCGAATGCGTACCATTCGCACCAGCAAATATACAATGTTTTGGTCGGAGTTGGGCAAATTTACTAAAACTAACATGACAGTCAGGATGGCATTTACTATAAATATCATAAAGACCTCTTAAGAGGATGCTTAAGTCCTACTTTATCGACCGGTATTTTCAATTTTCTGGAAAGTATGGCATTTTTTATTGCTTTGATAGAATTACAAATCCTTTGGTATAAGTAAAGTACACATGCTAATCTTTCGGCAGATAGAGAAATTTAGACCAAAAAATAAAAAAAATTTTAGAAAATTTATCGACAATGTCACCTCAAAGAATTATATCTTTTATATCAAAATTATACTGCTTCAATCTGCAAAACAAGGGTGTGTGCCGAAGAAAAGCGTATGAAACAATAATGGAAAACCAAAAAAATAGAGCTTAAAGACTTATTTTCAAAATGCCATACTTTTCCAGATTTATACAAAGCATGCGTGCAATATAGAAGAATAAGGTAAAAAAGAGCTATAGATTAGTTTCGGGATTTTAAGATAGAGGCGCTATACAGTTCTCAGTGCTATCTGTCGTATACAGAATCTGTTAGGTTAGTTATGTGTGTGTTAGTTGTGTGTGTGTGTGTGTGTGTGTGTGTGTGTGTGTGTGTGTGTGTGTGTGTGTGTGTGTGTGTGTGTGTGTGTGTGTGTGTGTGTGTGTGTGTGTTGTGTTATGTGCTATAAAACCCGGCTGAAAAAAATGGATTGAAGGCACTCTGAAGGATAAAGTGTATATATTACACATAAATTTTGCAACATTTTTGCAAACATTCACATTATTTAGTTACATACATTCATATTCTAATTTCTGTAAAATACTTTTATTCATGTGCTTCATGTGTATATATTATGTATATTATGTGCTCCATATTATACATATTCACATCAAAGTATCTATGTAAAAAGTTAACATCATTTTGTATATTGTTATAATAAATGTATATGTCATATAACTTATATATTATTTATATGACGAATGACATATATCATTTAACACATATACATTATATATATATAAAGCATATGACGTAATAAAAATATCTTACAATAAAGAATAAGACAAGCCAGAGGCGGTTTTCTCGTGGACTGGCAATATAAAATAAGACAAGCCAGAGGCGGTTTTCTCGTGGACTGGCATTAAAAAATTCTTATTCTTCTCTTCAAGCCAGAGGCGGTTTTCTCGTGGACTGGCAATACAGAATAAGACAGCCAGAGGCGGTTTTCTCGTGGACTGGCAATACAGAATAAGACAGCCAGAGGCGGTTTTCTCGTGGACTGGCAAAATAAAATAAGACAAACCAGAGGCGGTTTTCTCGTGGACTGGCATTAGAGAATTCTTATTCTTTTCTTCAAGCCAGAGGCGATTTTTTCGTGGACTGGCAATACAGAATAAGACAAGCCAGAGGCGGTTTTCTCGTGGACTGGCAATATAAAATAAGACAAGCCAGAGGCGGTTTTCTCGTGGACTGGCATTAGAGAATTCTTATTCTTCTCTTCAAGCCAGAGGCAATTTTTTCGTGGACTGGCAATACAGAATAAGACAAGCCAGAGGCGGTTTTCTCGTGGACTGGCAATATAAAATAAGACAAGCCAGAGGCGGTTTTCTCGTGGACTGGCATTAGAGAATTCTTATTCTTCTCTTTAAGCCAGAGGCGGTTTTCTTGTGGACTGGCAATACAGAATAAGACAAGCCAGAGGCGGTTTTCTCGTGGACTGGCAATATAAAATAAGACAAGCCAGAGGTGGTTTTCTCGTGGACTGGCAATACAGAATAAGACAAGCCAGAGGCGGTTTTCTCGTGGACTGGCAATTTAGAATTACAAAAGCCAGAGACGATCTAACGTCAGCTAACAATTTTTAATAAATATAGTCAGAGGCGATCTAACGTCAGCTGACCGTTTAGAAAAAAGAGAGCTAAAGACGATTTATTCGTGAACTGACAGATTTTAAGAAATATTGTCAGAGACGATCTAACGTCAGCTAACAATTTTTAATAAATATAGTCAGAGGCGATCTAACGTCAGCTGACCGTTTAGAAAAAAGAGAGCTAAAGACGATTTATTAGTGAACTGACAGATTTTAATAAATATAGTCAGAGGCGATCTAACGTCAGCTGACCGTTTAGAAAAAAAAGAGCTAAAGACGATTTATTCGTGAACTGGCAGATTTTAAGAAATGTTGTCAGAGGCGATCTAACGTCAGCTGACCGTTTAGAAAAAAGAGAACTAAAGAGGATTTATTCGTGAACTGACAGATTTTAAGAAATATTGTCAGAGGCGATCTAACGTCAGCTAATAATTTTTAATAAATATTGTCAAAGGCGATCCAACGTCAGCTGACAGTTTAGAAAAAAGAGAGCTAAAGACGATTTATTCGTGAACTGGCAGATTTTAAGAAATATTGTCAGAGGCGATCTAACGTCAGCTGACCGTTTAGAAAAAAGAGAGCTAAAGACGATTTATTCGTGAACTGAGATTTTAAGAAATATTGTCAGAGGCGATCTAACGTCAGCTAACAATTTTTAATAAATATTGTCAGAGGCGATCTAACGTCAGCTAACAATTTTTAAGAAATATAGTCAGAGGCGATCTAACGTCAGCTGACCGTTTAGAAAAAAGAGACCTAAAGACGATTTATTCGTGAACTGACAGATTTTAAGAAATATTGTCAGAGACGATCTAACGTCAGCTAACAATTTTTAATAAATATAGTCAGAGGCGATCTAACGTCAGCTGACAGTTTAGAAAAAAGAGAGTTAAAAACGATTTATTCGTGAACTGACAAATTTTAAGAAATATTGTTAGAGGCGATCTAATGTCAGCTAACAATTTTTAATAAATATTGTCAGAGGCGATCTAACGTCAGCTGACCGTTTAGAAAAAGAGAGCTAAAGACGATTTATTCGTGAACTGGCAGATTTTAAGAAATACGTATTTCTTTTAGTTAGTAATTTACTACACTTGTGGTCTGTTTTTGTTTTATCGAATAATCTATAAGGTTATTTCATCTTTTTTTTCGCTATTAAAATTCTATCGTATGGCTGTATGATGTACATACGAGACGAAATAGACTTATACAAGGTGTCTAATAGATATAAATTAGATATGATAAAATCTTTTATTTGAAAAATGTATGTATAATACTATATATCTAATTGGAAAAAAATGTTATATGCTTTCCCTATTTTTATTCTTATGTAATTAATACAAAATAAATAAATAAGTTAATTATTCAATACATACATAAATATATTGAATATAGTTGTCTTTATTTTGTATTTTATATAACTGAAATGATATATACTCTCATTATTTCAGTTATCATCATATAAAATATAAAATAAAGATAATTATTTATTTAATATATGTGTATATGTATATATTAATTAATTGATTAATTAGTTATTTTGTATTTGCTACATAAGGATAAAAATAAGAAAAGTATATGACATTTTTCTTCAGTAATATATATAGTATTTTATGTATATTTTTATTTATTATTTTGTCATATTTAGTTTATATTTATTTGACACCTTGTATGCGCCTATGTTTTCTCGGACATTATATTGCAGCCTTGCGACGAAATTTCAGTCGAGGAAACAAGCGCAAGCATCGTTTGTTTACAAACTTCCGATGACACACGTACACAGACCACACGTCAGTGTAGTGAGTTACCACTACAAACAAATGCGTACACACGGACCTACGCGGCGTAGGCTACGCCGATAATGTCATTTTATTTTTAGTACCATCGAAATGATGGCGCTTTCGCGTCGGAGTTCGCCCGTCACTTTAGCATCCTCTTAATGATCCCATGTTAATGCATTGATTTTATGACCAATTTTATTGCCGTTGATATTTGCATTGCAAGTTTACCGTAATTAATACATCATGGTTACAAACATATTGCATGTTCTGATTTTTTACATACCTTTATACCTGATTTTTTACATATCTTTAAAAACGTATTACAATCAAATGTTTATGTGCTGTGTGAAAAAAATGGAATAAAGTAGCAAATAATGTCAGTATGATTTCATATTATTCTATTGTAATAGTTAAATAATTGATATTTAGAAATCATTATCTTATTAACGTTACTTGCCATCTTATTGAATTTTTTACCCATATGCAGTATCTTTAAGATCATAATAAATAGTTATTATTTGTAATAAAGTTATAAACTTTATAATTGAAGAATATTTTATTTCCGTACGTACATCATAATTATTCAAGCTGTCGTGTGTGTGATAGCAATTATCATAATTATTCCAAATTTCTAAAAATTTTTTGCGGATAGTACGGTTTCGACTGTTCTTTAAACTTTGATGGAAGAATTATTTGCATTGCATTTCACGCAAAAAAATGCGAGTCACGCGAAAAGGCTGAAAGATAGCATAGCACTTGCTCTAATTAAGATCAAATAGCGATTAATGTCCCTAGAGCTGCGGTTATTTCAGCCTCGAAAGGACAACAAAACACGAACCAGCGATTAGTAAAACGATTGTAAGGCTCTACACGAACTTAAAAGAGGCACCCAGTGCAATTTTTCTTGTCGGAGTACTAAGGACAATGCGCCACGGTTGCGTCGTCGGATCAACTTGTTCGTGCGCTTCTCGCACTCGGTGACCCAGATTCACATAGCACGAGAAGTGCAATCTGAGAAATCGAGTGCTACGAGTTTTTACGTATTATCGACAATCATGACTCCGCTGAAGCTGGACAATTGCTCGACAAAAACGTCAGCAAGTTCACGTAAGTTGTTTTTAGTTCTTCAATAAGAAAAGCAACACACACATTCTATAAATTTAATCTCGAGTAGATTTTATTCTACGTGCAAAGTAGACTCTATTCGAACTTTACGTCGAGATAAATACTTGCGCCAAGATGGCAAATATTAAAATTGGAAAACTCTGAATATTTTGAAGAACAATGCTAGTTGCTTTCTGTCGGTTTCGGAATACTTGATATATTCGTCTGTTTATCTAAGGACAAGAGGATGAAGCGGCTGGGGTCAAAGACAGCATCAAGTCGTACTTACCCTGTTGTTGAACCCGCGACCCACGCGCTCATCGTTGACCCAGATCTGCCATTCGCCGGTGCGACCGTTCCAACTCTGGCAGGAGTGGTACCACTTGTTAAGTCTCAGCGGATAATTCAATCTGTACAAGTTGTGGCCGTTGATGTTGAACATGTAGTACGAACTCCTTGGTGTGTTCGCGATCCATGACAGTATCCCCCGCGGTTGATCACCAACTGGAGGTCGAGGGTGCAAATTAACTCGTCTGCGAGGGAGAGAGAGAAAGGGAGAAAGAGGGGTGGTTTTTCTCTGCACAAGTAGAGTAGATGTAACATTTCCGTTAGACTGGTAACTGATGAAATTATCAACAGTTGTATATACAAGTATACACAAGTATACGACTGTATGGTTTCAAATGTTACGTAGTTCGCGTTTTTATGTTTTAGTCGCTATCACGACTTAAACAATGTTAAAACAATGTTAAAACAATGTTAAAACAATGTTAAAACAATGGAATGAAAATGCATAAGAGCTTTAAGCGCTTAAATTTCAGACAATTGTTGAATTATTTCTCCATTTAAAATTAATAAAATCTTAGTTTTCATTATTTTAATGCTATTTTTAATTAACGTTGTAGTAACCTTTGAAATTACAGTACATTTTAATTTAATTCTTAGTAATATTATTTGTATAACAACTTTTTGAACTTGTTATATAAATTTTAAATAATTTTGCAAATAAACTTTTTAGGACCTAATTTATCACATGAATAATTCACGACTTGTCCAGATTAAGAAAATTTAATATCTGTTTTATTTAGGAGCAATTCAATTTCTTTCTTTATATTAAAAATTTCAAAATCCATTACATTAAAAGTAAATTTATTTTTTATCATTATCGTCTCCGTAAAATGTCTACAAAATTACCTATAGACTCCCTATGATACATATCAAGATATTTATATTTCTCTGCACAATGATTATATTTCCAATGTATCGATTGATTCTATAGACCGAGAACCGTTTTTAGACGCGATACAAAGGGAGGGACTTATTGTTGATATATTTATGACACTGTGCATATCTGCCTATTGTCACGTTCACTTGCGCCTCGGAGAAAAAAAGGAAAGCAACCTACGCGCGCGCGCGCGCGCGCGTGTGTGTGTGTGTATGAGTGCAACTTTCTACCCGGCACAAAAACCGCAAACCGCGTAGAAATCTTTCTAAAATTGCATATTGAAAAACATAACCAGACAACTTTTCATTGTTCGCATGCGAATAATAATGCACGGGCGTGAATCAATTCTTACGACGGCGCGAAGGGTGACGGTGCACGACTGTTACTTATGAAGCTAGCCACTAATTTGCAAAAAGAAAGAACACTGTGTAAGAATTGATTACGCAACTGAACTTTTACACTACGTATAGCAGTTAATGGTTATGTATTTTCACGTTAAATTGATATTTGTTACATCACGTATGAATCTCGTGCTCTAAATTCGCTAAAAATCTTTTCACAAAATTTTATTTTACATTTATTGCATATAAAATTAATTACGATGGAAAATATTTTAAGAAACTATTGTAATGGATTTTAATAAATGTGTGCATGAAAACAGCAATATTTTAAACGTTAGATATAATTTGTTCACCAGCTTATTTAACACAAACACATTTACACAAGTGTAAACACTTGTTATACAGTCAATAATACTAAAATTTAAAATCTATGTTATATTGAACATTAGATAAGCAGCAAAATTAATTAATTAACAAATTAATTAATAAATATATTGATGTTTATATATCAAACTTTGCAATTTTGACATTAAAACATTTTTGTTACGAAACACAGCGAAATGTTATTTCAAAACAACAATTTCTACGAATGGAATACATTATTTATAATAATTTCTAATAATATTTTGACATAGAACTGTTAAAAACACATACTATATATTTTTGCACCGTATACATGCGCAAAAATATCGTGGACATCGTGTGTCCATTTTTGTAAACGCTGACAATTGAATCCCCCAGTCCGTTCATTTACAAGTTTATTGTTTGCTTATCCGCAGTTTCCGCTGCGTTAGTAAACAATATATCAATTATGCGAAACTAGGTCAACGGCAAATTAATGCATGACGTAAAATTCGTTAATCAAACACGCACCTAATGTCGCAATTTAAGGTCGAGTTTACCCAGCATTTTTACAGCAGTAACAAATTTTCAACGTGAAAAAGATTTGTTCTAGTTTTTCTTCTATGTATTGCTTTGACAAATAGAATATATGATTCAATTATTACATTTGCAAACTTGCTATTCATTTTCTTGTGTTTTAACATGAGTAAGTCTTGTGCTTTCATTACTTTATTTATACATTTTCGATGATTTTAAGACTTTCACGTAAATGTCAAGCATTTCATGTAAATTTTAATACAGATATTAAATATTATATTTTAGATTTTAGTGTTTGTTATTAAATACTAATGTTTATTATAGTTAAATAATAAAATAATAGCAATAAGTGTTAAATAAGTAATAAATATTGAAAACTGAGTTAAATTGTATTCTATTTAACATATTACAAATTAATTTATTATTAATTTTTGCTAAAAAAATTAACTGAAAATTATAATCATGCATTCTATTTTCGTTTATTGGTGATATGAAAAGTTAAAAACATATTGCAATTAAATCAATGAAAACCGTATTTATAATATTATTACACGATAACATGCGCGGCGTACTTTCGGCAATCAATACGGCGGACTTTCGTTTCCACGTATTCGATATATTTTTTGTTGTGATAAAAAATGGAAGGAGAAAGAAATGGGTTTCGGCGTTGCGCAAAAAGCTTACCTGCGTAAGAGAACAAGGGATGGTCGTTGGAGTGATTGTAAAATTTCGTCCACATGCAAAGGGTAAACTCTTTCATGTTCGGCAGCTCTGTCTTGTAGTGGATGTACTGCAAAAGAGAAAGAAGTGTATATATATATATATATATATATATATATGTATATTGTTAGATTGCATCTCGATGAACAACACAGCGCAGGTGACGTTAATTTCACCGTCTATCACGATTCAGATTGTCGATACTCCTGGTGTCGGAGCAAAGATTAATGCGCTGTGTGTGTGATTTAATCATCGAAATGTGTACCTTGCCGGTGTATGTCACTCGCATTATATCGAGTCTTACATTATTAATCGTCGATTCCCGCAGCTCCGCCATTTAAAATGCACGTTAAGTAAACGCTGAGCGCGTGCAAACCAATATTCGCCCTTCAGGCGCGCGATCGAACAGACGTAATCAAACAATCGTGGCGTGTGTTAAGAGAGCAACTGTTATCCGATTCAATGTGGATGAGAATTTGATGAGAGTTTGAGCTATATCGCTACGAGCCACTAAACGGTCTGTCAATGTTGTCTAATTGAATACAGAAACGTCTCTGTTTGTGAAGGAGAATAATTTGAGAACTTAGAAAGAGGAAAAGGGTCTTTGCTGCAATAAATCGCAATTATTAATTATTTATTTTAATTTGAGAAAAAGCTACAATGATTACCGATAAGCTACAATGCTTAAGATTAATTAATCACATCGGCTATTATTAACGCGATACACTCTGTGATCAATGCAAAGATATATGAGCTCCGCAGACAGAACTCTGCTCCAGGATATGCATCGAATACACATCAATGAACAATGCTCGCATTTGTGCTTTAGGCAGTGAAATTGCCTCTTGTATACAGAGTTAGGATACAATAATTGACAACCGAATACTGTGTTTATTATGCAGCTATGTGTAAGAGGCAATTTTTTTATCTAACAACATAAACGAATAATAATAATTTTTTATCGAAAAATATTGAATAAAAAGTTGTTTAATTTTTTTTCTTGAGCAATAATAAAAATTTATAACATATGTAGTAAATGAAAGAGAATTTTCCAAAAAAAAAAAATTTATTTTAACATTTAAATGAATTACAATATTTTTAATATTATAATAAATTTTATTTAGACTACGCATTTTGTCGTGTTGCAAATAATATTTATAAAATTATCGTATTTTAAACTAGAATACTTTTTCTCTGTGTACCTGTTTGTATCCTCATCTTATCATTGTTTTTTTCCTTTATGAAAAAATTGCAATTTTTAGCCTATATTATTTTTCAAATAGAGATGCAATGCCCGCCGAAATATAATCGCGATTCGAAAAGTTTCGCGGCGAGGACATTACGATTTGTATAGAATGTTGTTTTTTTCGCACGTTTCATATATATAAATTTACTCTCCAAATCTTTACGTAGCAATGCTTTCTTTCAAAAATGTAGGAAAGAATGAATTTTTTAAATCGATGTTTTTTAATACGTCATTATTATATACGCCCTCCTTAAAGCGAATTCCTGAATTTATCACGGTTGACATAAGCGTGACTCGACACCCAGGCAGACGCACGACCAAGTATGTAAACGCTTTTTCACGGCGATTGCATGAATATACGGTCAATCGATTACGTCGTACGGAAATCACTTTTTGCACGCCATAATTTCTCGTATAGAAGGCCGCTACGGATAATGGATTTTGTAGCCAAAAACGGCTGCAGGCTGCAACTATGACTGTGATCAAGATTGTAACGGCGGCGCACGTTCAGATCCTTTTATGGTCGTCAGCTCGTATAAACTTGCGCGCCTGTTCAGCTGGCTTTACACTGAGACAACATAGCCGCATGCGGCCGCATTCTACATCGCATCTATCTTTGAAAAATCAGCATCTTTTTCTGTCGCACTGTAACGCCGCATGCGGCTTGATTGCCTCAGAGTGTAACGCCGACTTTATGTACAACGTGTCGTAGATATACACGCGCGTCAATGTGCATACGTTCGCATTACGTTCGGCACGGCACTTGACAGGTAATGTTTCAGACCGACCTTCTAAAAGGGACCACTAAATTTGACGGGTGGGATAAAATATCTAATCGTAAATATCCACGCGAAACGCTCACTCAATTTCCCGACAGGTGCTTACATTCAAATGATTTATATCGACGATTCTCGTGACTTATCGGCACGTCGGACGATAACCGTCACAGAATCAGTCATACACGTTTTTCTTCTCAGATATGCAAAGTTATTGATACCTAAAGGAAAATATTGTCGTTCGATAAAGTAGATTTTCATCAACGCATTCGCGATGCTGCTGATTAATTTTGAATATAAAAAAGTTATTTATAATTTTATTTTATACAGAACGAAAGAATCCGCGGATATGATTAATTTATTGAGATGCATAAACAGCCTGCCTTAAATAGCAGCCTTATGTTTCGAATTACGGTGCTTCCGCCGTAATAAAATCAATTTCGCTCCCGTATTTGACTGTTATTTTACGCCAGACATAACGTTGTCATTTACTTAATGCCATTTTCGTTTCCTCCACATGTGATAAACTCAATTCACGAAACGCATTTCCACCTTAGTGACCGCGCTTAATATCCCGTCCGACAGTATCGAACATCGTAAGAGCCGTTAATTGTCGACGAGGAATGAAGTTGATGGGCGATAGTATTGCGCGCCTCGTGGAAAATGATCACACGTAACGACCGTAGAAAGTCATACAGAGAACAGACGGAATGCCTTTTGTTCTGTTCGATCCATTATACGATCTGTGATTTTGCGACAGTCTCTTTTATACTCTTGCGGTTACAATTACGCTCGCCTGGCGTCCAGCCTAAACGATATCACTTGGCACTGGATGATTCGTAGATGTTCATGGATAAAAGAAATGTATCTTGACTCTTGCGTTCACATTTTATCGCGTTTGATTTTATCATGCTGATCGCATCCGTACATTAGTTTTAGTGAGAATTAATTATCTTGATTGATATAGCAAAATTCAAATATTATTTTACACGTTTGAAATATTTTCTATTCTTGCAGATATTTTATTTTATTATTTTAAATTATCGATTGTTTATTGAAAACTAATTATAATTTTTGTTAATATATTTTATTTATTTATAAAGATGTTTATAATGTTGATACCTTTAATAAACCACTTGATTATAAGTGCTATAGGATGACGTAAAACTTTGCATTTTAATAGCAGAGATATTAATTATTTTACTCTCACTTGTTTAAACAGGAACGAGTAGCCATACGGTGAAGGCCATTCTAAATGAACCGGAGTAGTTTAACTTCCTTTTTCCTTAAATAAATAATTTGTTGTCCGTCACGTGAGAAATATTTCAGACGTCCAAGCATAAACGTAGATAACTTTCCGCGATAACTTCTTTCATCGAACGTATGATGTAACGACAATTAGATATTAATCTGTGCTTAAATGTAATGTAATATAATATAATAATATAACAATAACAAAATATGTATATTAACAAAAATAATAATTAACAATTTTCAATGAAGAACCAATAAATAATCGATAATTTTAATAATAGAATAAAATATTTGCAATAATAAAAAAAAGGATAAATAATATAAAGCAAATAGAGCCGTAGCTGGATCTCAGTGCACAATAATTTATTTTAACATTAAACGTTTTCGAATGATGTTCCGAATCGATGGCCGAAACATTTGACCATCTAAAAGCGCTAAGATCACATTTAAGCGTTTAATGTTAAAATAAATTATTGAGCACTGAGATCCAGCTACGGCTCTATTTGCTTTATATTATTTATCCTATTATAAAATAATGGAAGAGCCTTCAACTATTATTAATTATTGTTATTAATAAAAAAAGGTATAAAAATGTTAAATGACATTAGAATTTCGCGATATCAATCAAAATAATTAATTTTCGTGAAAATTAATTTACGGATCTACGGATATAATATTTCTGAATGTAATTTTTTAAAATGGCAATTGCTTCACGTAGTTATTCTAAAATTGGTACAAAGTTGTATGCATTTTACGGCTGAAAGATAATGCAACTTTGCTCATTTCCTTCATCACTCTTCAGTGACCTTGACAATTGAAAATGCCAAGAATATTGTCGTAGATCAGATGAGCGAGTAATTTGCCCAGATAAAACGTTCACTTTCTCGACTCGCAAGTTAGAAGACTCGCTCCCATGTATTTTGCATTTAACGAACTGTACAGAACACAGTGACGTCTGCACGAACGTCGGAAACCGATTAAGAAGGCGGTTGACGATTGTGGATTGCGGATGCGCGCGCAGATCGGCGATAAATCAGAACTCGTTCTGCGAGTTCTCCGCGCCCGAAGGAATCGTGAGCGCGTATTCCGAGAGAGTGTTTTCTCTTACTTTCGTTGGCCGCGACACGCGTATCATTTCGCTTGCATCGCGAATCTCCCGGTCGAATGTGATGCCAAGCTGCGCTCTCTCGAGCGTGAAGAGCGGTTTCGCGTAGCATGTGAACGACAGAATTTCGCGTGTCGGTCACACGTGAGACGTGACTCACTTTATGTTTCAAAAAGGGTCGCTCAACGACGTTGTCGTGCCGCGGAAATTGCCGTAAATTCCGGCTATTCATTTAACATAGACGCACACTTTGTTAGAAAAAAACTTTCTCAATAAAAAAAAGTTCAAAGTTGGTAATTTTTTAGTGCATTGTATACATATTAAAATTCCAATAAATTAAATTTGTAAAATTTATTATTATTTTTATTTATATTATCAACTGCAAATTTATATATATAACATAATTATTCCATCCAGAAATTGCATAATGACAGAATCACAGTTTGGAAAACAAATTGTATCATATGACCTCGACATTATATTACAAATTACATTAACTTTCTAATTGCATTGTCTAATTGCTGGCATGTGAACCAGTTTGTGTCAAACAATGTCGAGAATAATCCATTTCCTAATACATCGTACACGTGTATGGATATGCAACAATATCAATATCGCAAACTAGAACAAACACTATTCTATACCTTGGAAAACAAACATTCTACAGCATCTATATTGACCGTCTATATTCGCTGTGATTTCTCATCTTACGTCTGTTTCTGTGTACGCACAATGTCTGATTCGACTATTTTTCTTTCTATTTCTATTGACATCGATTACTCCGATAGCATATTATTAATTTTACGAGTAGCCTGTAAGAGAGATAATATGTTTTCTTATATCTCAAATGATTTCGATCGTGTTTTCAAAATTAATGATAAATCTCAGAAACAACTTGGAACAAAAATATATTGCATTTTATTCAAATACAAGTTCCAAACAAACATATGCATTCACACTTTATAATTATAATTATGTTTCATTAATCTTCATCGATATTTTAATTTTTTTCTTTTTTTCTTTTTTTCTTCTTCTAGTAGGATTTCCAATTTTTAAAGTCTCAAGGACTTTAAAATATTCATTATATTATTTTATTGTATTACCTTGTATTATTATATAAAATTTATTTACCTTGTTAGAGTGAGGAGGATCTATGTATGCTACTGTCTCGTCTCTAAAGACTATTAACGCCATGGAGCGCTAGTTATCTTTTCTTTTTCTTAGCGAGTTTCCTTTCTGTGTATTCAACTTGTTTATTATTAGGTTCCTATAACAACGATCATGAGTAATGTCCACGTACGCGCCTTTCTCGCCGTAGTCACAAATGAGTGTATAAACAGACAGTGCTAAATCTAATAAACGCTTTATTCTAAATTCTACAAATTTGTGTCCTACGACCTAGCGTTTTCCAACATACCTAAACCACTGTCTAATGACACAATGGAAGAAGTACATAAGTATTTTCTTCATCATAAAACAGAAGTTTTACCAGAGAGTAGGTGACTTAGGTCATTGTCAAAAAATAAGTATAAATTGAAATTTGTTTAACAAAACAATTATCAATGCCAGTTCAATTTTTAACTATTTTTTAAAAATGGCTCCACATTATTATAATGTAGATCGATATAACACTAAGTAAATAATAAATTTAATTTTTCAAAATTTTGGGCTTAGTTTATTTTCATAATTACTAGCAAATGAGCGAACATTATATTTGAATGTTAATCGATCTTTTTTTTCTCACATTGAAACATGATAGCAGAAATTTTCAAACCATTTTTTTTTATTTTAACGTTTTGACGACTTATCGCAGAATTAATGTTTAAATTTTTGACCGTGTTAAAATTTATTTTTTGTTTATTTATACCTATATAGCGCAAATTTGATGGAAATACATATCATGTCCAGTTTACAATTTAAAAATTCATCGCCATACTCGCTGACCTACCTCAAAATACAGCTGCTGGTTCATTGCCACCTTGTAAAGAGAACACTGCTCTTGGTCGTGTGACAACAGCAGATGAGAGTTGTCCACGTCGTAAAGCGTCTGCGTAGGCGCGTTTCCGAAAATCGATGCCTCCTGATGCAGTATACCCGCCGTGCCGTCGGCGTGGACGGGCGCGATCGGTCGCCAAGACGACGAGATCGCTTGTATCTCGCGCGTGAATAGCGCAATGAGAATAGCGCGCGCAAACAGGATCAGCATCATTTTCAGGCGGCTTTCAAGCTACCTAGAAAGCCGAGAAAGATTAATGTTTTAGTTTTATTTCGATTTCCTTCATCTCACTCGTTATAATTATTTATACATACATTTGTAATGTTACATCCTTTACGTTTTAAAGTGCGTTGCGGTTATTCCAAAATCATCATATATTATAATTAACAATATATAAAACAATGTGTAGTCGACGAGATTTCTGCGCTTAGTTCATTATAATCAAAAGTTTATAACTGTTCGATATTAGAACGTGTGGTAGAGATAAAACTAGAAAAGTTAATCGAGTTTTGATAAAGCAGAGAGTTTACCTTCGCTGCTCGCGTGCTCTGTTATGTGTAATGCGAAAAGAACGCCGCGCGTACACGCAACAGCATCTCTTCATTGCGAAATTTCGTTGCGGCGAGCGTGGCAAGAACTCCGCCGTTTAAAAATGCAATCAATCATCATACCGCTTTTTTTTCTATCGCGTGCGATAATATTTTCATCTCATTACGTCTTCAATGCGCTGTGATATCGGATTAAACAGGTTCTCGTAGGGAGATCAGAGATCCAAATACCAGTATGTAAATATTGCATCTAAATTAGTTCTGCATTCTTCTTGCATACCTAGATAATTGACATCTTCTACTAACTTATATTTGAATGACTGCAAACACACGTAAATTTGCATTTGAACATTTTGCAAGAGAAATTCTATTAAACATCAATTTAAATGTATTTTAAAGTTTTAGTTTTAAATGTAACGTTAAAAAAATAAAAATTTTAATTTATTTAAAACTTTGCGCATATGCAAAGCAGCTCAATAAGTGACAGAAAGCAATATTTTTTATCTTTTTTTTTTTCTAGCAACAAATATTTATAGTAAATAAAATTTGAAAAAAAATTTTTTTTTAAACTTATTTAACTTTTTGGAAATTTTATATCGAAACTATTATATTTTTTATGCTACTAATTAATTCCCGAAATGAGATGATTATATAACAGCTTTATGAAAATTATCTCTTGGAATATTCATTCACTTTAATCATTCGTTTTCATCGATTCATCTATAATTACCCATTGTGGCTCCTGATTAAATGCTTTTGCATTGCACCTTTAACGTTAATGTTCACCAATGTACTTGTTATGTGTCTACATGCACTCTGTTTTACATCCGCATTTACATAAAACACATTGCAGACACTTTCATCTGCAAGCGTCCGTTCCGTTTCACGATTAGAAGACGCTTCGATGTCTTAAACGGCGCCGCTAACAGTGCGATGCACAATATGAGCTGCCGTCTTTCCCGGCACACGTTCTTTACGTAATATCATGTACCTGCTTTACTCGTAAAAGTTGATGGCGTGCGTCCGTTCTATGCGGGAAACGTGAAACGGTCATTAAGAAATAGCGGGTGGGGAGTTTGACGACTAATATAAATCGCCGTTATCACAAGACCCGTTATTTGCCGCCGATGCGGCAATATGTCGACGTGCTTCTGCTAACGTGCCTTAATAATTTCCTAATTACGACTCGCCGCACTGTCATTTCGGAACGCGTCTTTCGATTTTAAATCGCTGGCGATTGAGTCAATAATCGAGAGATTGTTTTAAAATAAAATATTGAACGCATCACATAATATTCATATCTTCAAAAATGGATTTATATATTTCAATTTATTTTAAGTGGAAAGTAAAAGAGAAGAGAGGTAAAGAAATATTGTTAAAAAAATTGTATATGTTTGTAAATATAGTTGCACAATTAAAACATTAAATTATTAAAATTATCAAATTATTAAATCAAAATTATCAAAATTATCAAATCAACAGTCAAATCTGTCGAACAAAATTCACATATGCGAGAATCAACTAGAACGGCAATGATTAAATGTATTTCTGATAATAAAAAGTTTATCTGATGCAAAAAAGATCTTAATTTTTCTAGATTCCAAATAATATATTAAACGTATTATATTTGATTATCTGCATTAAGAGGATGCTGAATTTACACTTTCTTACCGATCGAGTTTCAATTTTGTAATTAACACGGCATTTTTTATTGCTTCAATAGAATTACAAATCCTCTTATGTGGTTAAAGTACATACTCTAATACATCGGCAAGCACTAGTTTTAAAACGAAAAAAAAAAAAAAAAATTGGAAATTTTATCGACAAGCTGTCGATGCTTATAAATATTTACTTTTTATAAAAATTATACAGTTTGTACATGCAAAACGAGTGTGCTGGCCGAAAAAGAGTATATCAAAGATTAACAGGAAACCTTTCAAATTGAGTTCAGAAATGTAATTTTTAAATGCGTCGCGAATTACAATTATGCAAAGGATGCGAGCAATATAGACGATAATAAGGTTAAAAAAAGCAGCAGATTAGTTCCCGGATTTTGGCATAGAGGCGCTATACAGTTCTTAGTGCTATCTGTCATATACATCAGAATCTTTAAGGTTAGTTATGTGTGTGTTAGTTATGTGTGTGTTAGTCGTGTGTGTGTTATGTGCTAGGAAACCCGGCTGAAGAAAATGGGTTGAAAGCACTCTGAAGGATAAAAAAAGTGTATGTATTATACATAAATTTTGCAACATTTTTGCAAACATTTACATTATTTAGTTACATACATTCATATTCTAATTTCTGTAAAATACTTTTATTTATCTGCTTCATGTGTATATATTATGTATATTATATGCTCCATATTATATATATTCACATCAAAGTATCTATGTAAAAAGTTAATATCATTTTATATATTGTATATATTTTTATAATAAATGTATATGTCATATAACTTATTTATAAAGCATGAAATATAAAGGTATTTTTAGTTTCTTGTATGTATCATTCGTAAAAAAATCTTGATAAAAAAAAACATTAATTTTTTGACTTGCAATAATCTGTTTCAATATATACTTCTTTTAAATACTTACAATTAGCCTTATTTTATGCGTTTACTTTGGTATCTAAAATACGCATCAAAATATAAAATTAATTTCTAATTCAGTAAAAAAAAACATTGTAGTTTTACACCATAGAAGAATGGTAAAATATCATGTATATGCAATAACAAATAAATCACTTTTCCACTGACATTATGCACAACTTTGCAAAAATAAAATTATTCTCTGATTTTTGAATGTGTAGTGCAGTTTAAAACACACAGTCGAAATATGTCTATATTTTTAAAATAATAGTTCTGATTTTTCATAAATCACAATGATTTTATAAAATGTTCAATTTTAACAGTTTTTATTGGACTGTACTTTAGACAATATTATATTTTGCCATTTCTCTGTGTTGTAAGACAAGAATGTTTTTTTTCTACTGTAATAGAAATACATTTTCGATTTTGATACGTATTTTAAATACCAAGTTAATCACGTAAAATAAGGCTAATTGTAAGTATTTAAAAGAAGCATATATTGAAACAGATTATTGCAAGTCGCAAAATTAATGTTGTTTCTTTTATCAAGATTTTTTTACAAATGATAGGCACAAAAAATTAAAAATATCTTTATATTTCATGCTTTAGAAATAAAAAATATGGCATATATCATATCCATTTATTGTAAAAAGAGTATACAAAATAATGTCATTTTAAAAAGATATTTTGATATAAATATAGATAATATAGCATATAATATACATTATATATATAAAGCATATGACGTAATAAAAATATCTTACAATAAAGAATAAGACAAGCCAGAGGCGGTTTTCTCGTGGACTGGCAATATAGAATAAGACAAGCCAGAGACGGTTTTCTCGTGGACTGGCAATATAGAATAAGACAAGCCAGAGGTGGTTTTCTCGTGGACTGGCAATATAGAATATGACAAGCCAGAGGCGGTTTTCTCGTGGACTGGCAATATAGAATATGACAAGCCAGAGGCGGTTTTCCCGTGGACTGGCAATATAGAATATGACAAACCAGAGGCGGTTTTCCCGTGGACTGGCAATATAGAATAAGACAAGCCAGAGGCGGTTTTCTCGTGGATTGGCAATTTAGAATTACAAAAGCCAGAGACGATTTAACGTCAGCTAACAATTTTTAATAAATATAGTCAGAGGTGATCTAACGTCAGCTGACAATTTAGAAAAAAGAGAGCTAAAGACGATTTATTCGTGAACTGGCAGATTTTAAGAAACATTGTCAGAGGCAATCTAACGTCAGCTAACAATTTTTAATAAATATTGTCAGAGGCAATCTAACGTCAGCTGACAGTTTAGAAAAAAGAGAGCTAAAGACGATTTATTCGTGAACTGGCAGATTTTGAGAAGTATTGTCAGAGGCGATCTAACATCAGCTAACAATTTTTAATAAATATTCTCAGAGGCGATCTAACGTCAGCTAACAATTTTTAATAAATATTGTCAGAGGCAATCTAACGTCAGCTGACAGTTTAGAAAAAAGAGAGCTAAAGACGATTTATTCGTGAACTGGCAGATTTTGAGAAGTATTGTCAGAGGCGATCTAACATCAGCTAACAATTTTTAATAAATATTCTCAGAGGCGATCTAACGTCAGCTAACAATTTTTAATAAATATTGTCAGAGGCGATCTAACGTCAGCTGACAGTTTAGAAAAAAAGAGAGCTAAAGACGATTTATTCGTAAACTGGCAGATTTTAAGAAATACGTATTTTTTTTAGTTCGTAATTTGTGTAGTCTGTTTATGTTTTATCGGATAATTTATAAGGTCATTTAACCTTTTTTCTCGCAATTGAAATTCTATTGTATGGCTGTATGATGTACATACGAGACGAAATAATGTGTCTAATAGATATAAATTAGATAAAAAATATGATAAAATATTTGATTTGAAAAATTTATGTATAATATTATATATCTAATTGGAAAAATATGTTATATGTTTTCTCTATTTTTATTTTTACGTAATTAATACAAAATAAATAAATAAGTTAATTAATTATTTAATACATACATATACATATTGAATATAGTTATCTTTATTTTATATTTTATGTAACTAAAATAAAAATTATATATACTCTCATTATTTCAGTCATTATCACATAAAATACAAAATAAAGATAACTATTTATTCAATATATGTGTATATATATATATATATATATATATATATATATATATATATATATATATATATTAATTAATTGATTGATTAGTTATTTTGTATTTATTACATAAAGATAAAAATAAGAAAAGTATTTATGACATTGTTCTTCAGTGATATATATAGTATTATATGTATATTTTTCATTTATTATTTTGTCATATTTAGTTCATATTTATTTGACACCTTGTATACGCCTATGTCTTCTCGGACATTATATTGTAGCCTTGCGACGAAATTTCAGTCGAGAAAACAAGCACAAGCATTGTTTGTTTACAAACTATCCGCTCACACGTACACAGACCACACGTCAGTGTAGTGAGTTACCACTACAAACAAATGCATACACACGGACCTACGCGGCGTAGACTATGCCGATAATGTCATTTCATTTTTAGTACCATCGAAATGATGGCGCTTTCGCGTCGGAGTTCGGCTGCCACTCCAGCATCTTCTTAAGAAACTCGAAGTGATATGAAAGTTAAAGTGGCACCATTTAGAATTTATCAGTACAGTCTATCAAATTGTCAAAATTAATTATCAAGAGACACGGTAGTGTCTCGCGCCAAGTTCACGCGCAGCGCGCAACGCAAGCGCAAGACCGACCGTGTCTCTTTACGCGAGACGGAAAGTTCAGATGAGCCGAGATTATCGGATCTCAATAACGGCTGGGCCGATTGAGTTGGCAATAGGCTCAATCGAAAGCGCATACCTAAAATATATAAAGAAAGTATGCTTGTTTTTACTCTGTGTGCTTTATAAATTAAGATATATGCATCCAAAGTTGAGAAATTAAAAAATCATTATTTTTCTCGGATGTCACGCTAGAATGTCACGCATGTCTTATTGGTCAGCGTCGTTAGCACGCAACCAATCAGAACGCACTCAACTAATGCATTCAGATTTCTTTTTCTAAAGGACGTCTTTCCTTTTCTAATTTCTAATATGGTGGCGCACAGACCTGTCAGCTTGCAGCTTTGATGATATTAATTAACATTGATATAATATCGGTCGTAAAATGTATATATATATATATATATATATATATATATATATATATATATATATATATATAACGTGTTGTGGAGACGAATAAAGATAGTGTATATCAAAATAATAGTATTCTTTATGAAAAAAATTTTTTTCGATCTTAAAGTGCAGAAGTGTAGCAAGACATGATGACAACACTCTCAATATTCTGTAATTAGTGGACAGACAAAACAGAAAGTGTACTTTGTGCACATGGTATATATTACAAAAAATTAAAATCTATCAAAAAATTACCTTTTTTAAAAAAAGGTAAAAAAAGGCGCCAAATACACGCTCTTATCACAACGAAAACAAAACCGTATTGTTTTATCTTTCAAAAAAACTGTCGTATATATTAAACCTTTAAAAAAAACCTGTCATATATATTATCAAGAGATATATTAAAACCTTTCAAAAAAAACTTGTATATATTAAAATTTTCAAAAAAGCTATTATATATACTTTCTACAAAAAAATATGATATCAGGAAATGGCACCAAGTGAGACTAAAGAACTATGAAAAAAGTTATACACTATTTTTATAAAACTCTTCTATAAAATTCTATAAAATTAAAAAATTTTTTTAAATATTTAAATAATAAAAATATTTAATTAAAAAATAAAAAAATATAAAAAATTTAATCAAAATAAAAAGATATTTATTAAAAAACGCAAAAAAACTTAACGCTGCTACAGTAAACTACATGTTAATTTCATTGCTTTATAATACTTTGTGGTGTAGCAGCGCCAAGTTTTTTTGCGTTTTTTAATAAATATCTTTTTATTTTGATTAAATTTTTTATATTTTTTTATTTTTTAATTAAATATTTTTATTATTTAAATATTTTAAAAAAATTTTTAATTTTATAGAATTTTATAGAAGAGTTTTATAAAAATAGTGTATAACTTTTTTCATAGTTCTTTAGTCTCACTTGGTGCCATTTCCTGATATCATATTTTTTTGTAGAAAGTATATATAATAGCTTTTTTGAAAATTTTAATATACAGGGTGATTCAAAATAACCTGATGTCCTTGCAATGCCATATTCTTGAACGAATTCTGAGACGATTTTTCCTTTTACAAAATTTTGTCCGAAGCTTAGTTTTCGAGTTATAATTGAAAATAGATAGCAACTTACGAGTTCGGTACAACGGGCAGGCAGGGACGCGCAACGTATAATGAGACTGTCAAGTGTTTACTATCGTCTCATGACACATTACACCGTCCCTGTCTGTCCGTTGTATCGGACTCGTAAGTAGCAAACTATTTTCAATTATAACTCGAAAACTAAGCTTCGGACAAAATTTTGTAAAAGGAAAAATCGTCTCAGAATTCGCTCAAGAATATGGCATTGCAAGAACATCAGGTTATTTTGAATCACCCTGTATACAAGTTTTTTTTGAAAGGTTTTAATATATCTCTTGATAATATATATGACAGGTTTTTTCGAAAGGTTTAATATATATGACAATTTTTTTGAAAGATTTATTTTACGTAACAAAAATATTAATAAAGTAATAAACGTAATAAAATGACTGTTCTTTTATAACACATTTATATACCAACAATTATATCTAATATAATTCTCATAATTTTATTGAAAATGTTACAAAATTGCTGTTATGGTTTTGTACAATATAAGTGTCGACTAATTGAAAATATTCTAATGCTATTATTGTCATTCAACAACTAATTTTTAATATAAATGATATTGCCTCATTATTTTTATTAAAAATACACTTTCTAGCTAATCGTCGATGTATGGAATTCAGTTTGACAACTTCCTATTTATCTTTCTGAGTCATTGTCTGCTATCACTCGTTTCAGCGGCGTCATTCTCATCAACGCGGTCTTTATTAATGCAACCATTCACTTTGTCATAAGAGTATCCAGCGTATCTTGCATAGAGTGCAGATTGCCATCATTTTGTAACACTATTGCGATCAAACAAGTTGCGACTGACAGTGAAAGCTATCAAAATAAAATTAAAAATATAAAAATTAAAATTCAGCGTCCTGAATATCACGACGACGCTGGAATGGTTATTTCCTTTGCATGAATTATGTTAATTTTCTATCGAATTAATATGAAATGTTAGTGAACAAAATACACGCTTAATATACAATTTTCTACATAATACCAAAAGTCATCAAGAGCTATTCCGCACAAATTTTCCATCGATGAAATCGCACTAAGAATATCGTATTCTACTAAAAAATCTTTTTGTTTTTACATAGTAATTTATAAAATGTAATATTATAATTAAGTAATTTAATGAAAGTATTTTAATTTGGTACTGAATAATTCTGAAGAATTTATTGTAGGACTCCTCTTCTTTATCCGGTCAAAAGTTATTAACTATTTTAAAGACTAATTTTTTTTTGTCGAAGAATTGGAACACATTTGAACACATTTGTCATTTAAGTAACATAATTAAAAAAAAAAAAAAAAAAAAAAACAGATTTTGGCTCAAGATTATCATAAATAATATCATTAACTTAACGCTTTTAGTGTTAAATATTGTAACAGTATACATATTATTCAAATATTCTATAAATTTAACTGTTATATATAAAAATGCTATATTTTAATTTTAATATTTTGCTAAAATTAAAAAAATACAATATGCTCCGAGATCGTCATAAATAACAACATCAAATTAACTCTTTTAATGCCAAAAATATAACAGTATATTTTATTCAAATATTCTGTATATTTGACTTTGTGATATACATAAAAATGTATTTTTATATATTTGCAGAACTTTTAATTTTTGTCAAATTATAATTTTTTAATGTTATTTATCAATATTACACTTTATCGCATTTAATTGAATAGAATCATGAGATGAAAGCACTTCTACATATAAAAAGTTCACGAGTTTAGAATGACATTCGCAATACGCTTGTCGTGACAGGGTTAAACACTGAATGATAATTTGCGATAGGATTAACGTCTCTTTAAAAAAATCGTGGACATTCGAGAATTGCAAAGTTATTTCCGCGCGAAACTCACCCAAAGGTAATGTGATCAGCGAGCTCCGCGCAGTATGGAGAGAAGTAGATCCTCGCGATATCAGAACGGAAAAGTAACTGCCCGCTCGTCGAGCCGCGGTGTTGGTAAACTCACAGGAGGTGTGCATGCACCTCTCCTACCTGGGTCTGATACACCTTTTGCTTCGCGAGGCTCTCCTCTCCTGCCGCGTTCTCGTAGCCGAACGTTGTAAGAGCGCAACTCTTATGTGTGTGCATCGAGACGTCGCCGACCGATTACGCCTACCATCCTGATCGCCTATATGTACATGGAAAGTGCAGGACAATACGCGTAAACAGGGCCACTTTAATAGCGCAGAAATATGGTACGCATTAACTTGTTTAAAAATTCGTATTATAATAATTTGCGATTTTGCTTTCAAGAATTTTTTTTGATGATTGTTGAGAGACATTTATTTTTTGAACATTATCTTGAAACATATTTGTAGCGTTGTTTTAAATAATTTATTAAATAATCTATTAGCTCTTTTGTGTCAAATATTTTAGTCATTGTATAACAATTCATAATCGCTTTGTTTCCTGCACATTAAAATACTCTCAGCGTGATAAAAGAATAATTGTTAGAAGTGCAGAAAGCGCGCTATTAATTTAACGTTCTCTTGTTCTCACGCTGAAGCAAGTTTTTCTTTTGTCCTATATTATGTTATGCGACATGCGGTCATATTAATAACCGTAATAGTTAGGCAGGTATCTAGAAAGTGAAAGGTGAGAGTGAGCGACGGGTCTCTCGGTCCAAAATTGCCTGGGATCAGAGAGGCCAATAGATAAATTTGTTCGATCTGGAGCAGCGAATGGCACCTGGTGATCGGATGATTATCGCCTTTCTTGTCCTTGAAGAAAAATGCCATGGATTTCGGAATCTGTAAGAGCAATTTTTAACGATATCTCACGGATGTTATAGGGCCACATCTTTCCGTTCTTGAACACCGCATTATATTTATGAGTGTTTTTAACGCGTGAAAGCTTCAATAGATAGCGTGCGGATAAATACAATAATTATTGGATAATTGTAAATTACCACTTATCTTTAATTTTTATTGATAGTTTGAAACGTCCGCTTGATGCGACGCCTTATTTTTCACGGCTGCAAACGATGTCTGTTTTTATGCTTATTAAAGTATAAAATTAATTGCACTATTATCCGTGATTTAATATCTTTCTCTAGTATCTTGTTTTTTTGCTTTGTAAGAGTGCAGAAACCTGAGGTAGAAATTGACTCACTTGGCCTTCAGGCTAGATGCCGAAGTTGCGCTGATGCAACAAGCTTTTATGCAAGTATAACACAATGCAACGTAACAACTCGCGATTCATGGCGTTTTGCAGATAATATAAACAAAATTATTCTACTAACAAAGTGTCTTTATTATTCATTATGTGGAGAGAAAAACGATTAAATGTGCAATATAAAATATATGGAGTCAAAGCAATGCAAAACAAAGCAATTAGAAAGATATGCATAATATTCAGACTTTTTGTACATATGTACATCATACAAACATTTTCAGTAATTGAAAAAAATATTAAATAAAGCACACATTTCGAATTAAATAAAGCACACATTTCAAACAGCAATTGACAAAATTTCAAATTATATATTTATATATGAACTCCTTATTTCCCAAGTGCTGTAAGTTGAAAATCTCAAATTTTGGACTTACAGAAGAATGTGTTCGGAAGGATTGTCTAGTAAACAAGTATAAGTCCAATGAACTTACAAGTCCAATTTCATAAATAAGCCACTGGGAGTAACACAAAATTGGAGGAGTTATTTCCATTTATCTTGAATTTTCTATAAGCCCAAAAGCAAAACATTTCTCAACAATTTAAAAATTGGATTTATACCACTTGGAAAATAAGGAGTTCATATTTGGGTTCATATTATATCCCATTCTCTATTTGGAACACTTTTCTATTTTTATTTTTCAGTTTTTAAATAATATCCGCATTCATGTAATTCTCAAATACGTCCAAATTTCTCATATAAATGATAATCTCATATTAATTGTAACTATCATTTATATTATTATTATCTAAATTATTACTTGATTGTCAAAAATTCACTCATATATTGCAACAGCAAATTTAACTGAAATTTCTGTAAATATTGTTCTAAATGTAAAATATATTTAAAAAATACGAGATTTTTGTTTTCTAAACAAATTTTCTTTAAATTTATCTGAAAAATAGATTGCATACGATTCAGCTAAATGATCTAAGATATCACATTTCACTTTTTTTTAATAATTCTAAATAAATAATCATAATAAAATATGATTTAGGAAATGCTCGATTGACATTAGCAAACACTGATTATACTTTCTATATATATTTAACGTAACGTATGCAATTACTTAAACTATCGCGCTGAAAGACATTTAACGACCGGCAATAAATATGAGTATCTAGTAATAAATCTGACGGTGTCGTAAAGATAATAAACGCAAAATGTCTATATTTGTGAGTAAATACTACATTAGTGAGTAAATAAGCTACAAACTTGACGTTTTCATTATTATATTAAAGTTATGAGAAAAATAGCTTCTAATAAATAACTTCTAATGAATGTTCAAAAACTCAACAGAAATTAAGATCTTTTAATACATTGACATTGTACAAAAGATACCTGTCGAAATTTGCATATATTACTAATACTACATATAAATTAAAGAAACACATAAGCAGTCATCAACCGGTTTTTCTGTTACGCATACATCCGTAATCTCAACGAAACGTTTCTCTTCACTTTTACTTTCTCCAGTATTTTGCGCGTTACACAGCGCGTAATCGTCAAATCTGACAAAGATGAGATCGACTGCTGTAGTAAACACGCATACACCGCGCATTTCAATGGAGAAGATAATAACGCAAGCAAACGCGCTGACCGTGAACAGTTTATTGAATTCCGATACGAAACGACATCGATCAACACTCGCACATTACGCCTCACCGCGATCTTCCCTGCTCAGATTCGCCCATATTCATTATCGATCACCGTAACGCAACTTTATTGATGATTCGAAGCGCGTTCAAGCGTTCTCATAAAATTAAAAGGCACTTTCAACACGAAGGCGACTATCGAAATGATCCGTGTAATTGACATGATGACAGCGGTAATGTATGTCAGCCAATGATTGACATGCATTCCGCTCATGAATGTAACTCTCTGAAATGCAGATTTTTTAGGGAACTTAATTTTTCTTTTAGAATATATTGATAAAACTTTAATTTCCGATGTTAACTTTAAGGCCGTTACATAAGTGTAATCAACTTTATGTAACTCAAAGGGAGCGTTACTCCAAGTTCTTTTAACACAATTAAATGCGAAATGATTAGAAAATTATTTTATACTTTGTTGTATAATAATTTATTATTTTATTTTTATTTAAATAATAATATTGTTTTGTTAATATTAATTTATTTGAATTTAATATAATAATATTAAATGTAATATCGAATTGGTTTAATAAAATATTATTCAAATAATTATTATTATTATATTTAAATTTGATAATAAAAACACATTCGTTCTATGATATTGCAATTAACAATTAGAGTGTGATAATTTTAAAGTCGCCACACGCATCAGAGAAAGATCCAAGTATTCCGAATTCGTTACGGAATCCACAGCTGAAAGGACTCGATAAATCCGGAACAACCAAATGCGATCAAACATCAGTGATTCGATAGCTTCGAAGATGGCAAGCATGGCATACGTCTCGCACTGCGACCGCAATTTTTTCTTGCCTCTCAATGCTCTCTCTACTCCGCTATAGAAAGTCAACACCGGATGTGGTGCGTGAGGGATACATTATATATTGAGCGTAAGAGAAACGTATAATGAATTACGAAACACACCGCAGCGATGCGAACCTAAACGTCCGGTGGCCAAAGATATCTCGCAGCTAAGCCATCGAATCCGGTCGAGGCCGCGAACGAGTCGCAAAATTTCCTTTCTAGATCGCATAATGGAACTGCGCGTTGCGTGTCAGTGAAATTGATTGTCAAAACCAGACCTGGAAACGGCCCGTATAAAAGTTGTCCGTCGCCTTTCTCTTCGCGAGCGCTCGTTACGCGTCTGTTTTTGACATAATGATCGTGATAGAAAGAAGGACGATATTTTTCTTACGACACATAAGGAATAATCTCTCCAGGTGATAACGCGCTATAATGACGCTATGCTGACAGTGGCTTTCGTCATTTAATACTTATTACTGTTCATGAGGTATCCTATAATGACATAATCAATTACAAATTGTTAACATGTTGATATTTCGTATTTATTTAAAAGTTGAGGAATTTATTGCTTTGAAAACGATACAAAATTTTAATTGCTAAACATTTAAAAAATTAAAATATTTAAATATTTGAGAAATGGAACAAAATTGAAATTATGGGAACATTTACACTTTGTCAAAAAATGTTATGTATATATATTGTATTAATATTATTATTATATAATAAGAATGACACAAAAAATAACATAGTCTTTATAACGACGAGTTTGAAACGTTAAATGCGATTTTCAATTTCGATATTTTTGTGTCCTATTGTTGCACTTTATTTTCAGTATAGGAAAATTCTCTCAAGTTAATAGAAATTTGAAATATTTAT
The DNA here is from genome assembly GCF_040581485.1 of Linepithema humile. Taxonomy (NCBI): domain Eukaryota; kingdom Metazoa; phylum Arthropoda; class Insecta; order Hymenoptera; family Formicidae; genus Linepithema; species Linepithema humile. The sequence goes on from NC_090131.1 coordinate 12,416,301, forward strand.
GTACTTATAATTGATAATTATGAATCATATGTATGTATGTAACAAATGTACATATCGTGTAACCGGTACCGTATGTATCATCTGGTTTCAAAACCGGATTCGGAGAATGTGCGCCATGTGATCGCCAAAAACCCCTTTCCCTCTTTTTCTCTTGATACTGCTGATCGCGTTACATAACCTATGTGTCATGTATACAGGGCCTTTCCTAACTTTGCCTTAATATTAATGAACAATTTCTTACTTTATTTTTGAACAATCGAGTAATAAGCAATTTAAAATTGAGCGCTTTTCGCGTATTAAATTTCCAGCAGAGTTAAAGATCAAACCTGTGAATTGTTTTATCACAAAATATAATACAAAATATAAAAGAGAAAATGATGTGCGTAATAAATACCTTTCTATGATGTTATATTATACAGGGTGTCTGGCAATAATCGCCCCACCGGTCATATACAGGTAGAGGAGGTCAAATCGAGTAGAAAAGTCCTTTACCATTTTTTGATTTTTGTAATAAGTACTAAGTAATTAACGAAAAAAGATTGGTAAATCCGTGCAAGTAAAGCGCGCGCAGCGAGAAGGACATCCCACTGCTATGCGATCACTAGGCGCGCGATGAAGCGTTGGGAGGAGCGCTCTACAAATGACAATGGCAACATACGAGCGGCGCGTAACGCTAGATCCTTGTGTCCTAGTGATCGCGTAGCAGTGGGACGTCCTTCTCACCGCGCGCGCTTTACTCACGCGGATTCGCCGATCTTTTTTCGTTAATTACTCAGTACTTATTATGAAAATTAAAAAATGGTAAAGGACTTTTCTACTCGATTTGACCTCCTCTACCTGTATATGACCGGTGGGGCGATTATTGCCAGACACCCTGTATATATAGATTTATTTATTAATTTATTTATTTAATTTATTTTTTCGTAAACGGAATATTTGCGCATTGTAGTTATAGTTTATCTCTGTGATAAAATACAATTATAACGGTGCACTGGAAAATCCGAATTTGTCAATGGTTTTCAGAAAATTCGTTTAGGATTCAGAGTGTATTTACGGGTAGCAGGCGGTAATTTAAGATATTATGAGTCATAGGCGTCATTATGTTCATTTGCGTCATTCGAGATGCTAATAAGGAGAAAACTGAAATTAGAGCGAACGCTCGACCAGCGGTGTTTTCCATGAAATCGAATGATCGAGTTGCGTTCGACCGTGCTGACCCTGTTCCGGGCACTGATGGACTTAGATCGCCGGATCGAATTGATCGCAACTTGAACTGCGACTGGCCAATTTAGCTCAGTTCGAGCTACTTCGTGCTTTTACCAAACTTTTCTAACTTATCTTATTCCATTTTGTTAGTATCGACAGACACTTGTTTATTACGGTGTTGCCGATTCTCCATTTGTCATTTTATCTAACATTTTCTATTATTTATTTATCGTAAGCAGGATATCAAAATATATTTTAAAGTTCCGAAACTCGCGGACGTCGATTTTGTGACAGGTTTTCTAATTAATTCAGAGTCGATTTTTTCTTGGTGAAAATATATTCTGTTAAAGACAGAAAATTAACAAATATATATCAGTTCACGTAAATTATTAACGTATTTTTCACATCTCTGTGAAAATTTTTGCAAATGTGTACATTATATGATATATGGATATTTATCAAATGGTGTAATATTGCGTGTAAACAGAATGTAGGATAGATGTGCGCGCGCTAATCGTATTTACATTTTACATACTCACATATGCATTTTCCTGACACACTTTCTACATGAGATACCGCGCGATGAAACTCGTGTGTGAAGACTGTTTGATAAATCAATTCGTCGTAATTGCTGTTACTGTTGGCGCACTTGTATCTGTTTCAAACTATTGCGGCATAATATATGACGTTAGCTCATCTTGTAGAAGTTGCGTGTTATTTCCCGCCGGATGCGTGCAGACATTAATGTACAATAATCATGCAATTATTTAGTACACTTTCTTTAACTCTCCAATATACACTAATTAATTGCAAATATTTTAATGCTAAAGCAGTAAGAAAATATTCTTTATTATTAGAAGTTTTATAGATTTTTATTGGAATTAAATTTCTGTAAAAAGAAACTTTGCTGATTTTAACAAAAAGTCTAATTGTCTTACAATATAAAACGTTCCAATATAATTACAATATTTTTTTATTTGCGAATTTGATGTGTTTGAAGTCAACTTTTTGAAAATGCTAATGTGATAATAAAATTTTCGAAATAATTTAAAATTTTAAATACAAGTTTTACCGAATTAAGAACGAAATACAAACGATATATACATATGTATTATCTGAAAAACTAGAGCATCCAACATATTAATTATCTTATTATGACGATTGTTTTATTTATTTATAGAGTATAAATTGAAGCATACTTGAACTTTGCACAACTTGCGACAGAGCAGCAACAATTGCTCAACATGGATAGTTTAGACTGGTTTGCGATCATATCATTCATATACCTGCAATAATTTTCTGACACGGATAGTCTGGATTGGTTTTTATCTTTGCCAATCCGTAAAGTATATTACATTAATGTCTGATGACTTGTTTTGTGACGAAACTGATGTTGGTCTCATTGAACCACATTCAGAAATTTATCGATCAAACTCTTTTCCACTCTGTAGATAATAAAATGTTTCAATTTCAAGCAGACTTTATTTTAAAAATTATTCATTAAGGCGACAATTTCTATTTGCATAATTTTTATATTGTAAAATTTATTAAAATTTGAACTGAACTTAATGCGGTAGAAAAATTTTAGATTGGCTGAAAAAACTCAATTTAATGTATTAAGATTTAAAAATATCAAAAAGTAGTGATTAAATTCAATTTATTTGTCGAAAAATTCGCAAATGAAAAAAGTGTACAATGTGTACGAGCATTGACGTACAATAATCATGCAAGTATTTTAGTGTTAAAGCAGTAACAAATAATTCTTTGTAATTTTTATATCTTGTCCACTAGAATTAAATTTGTTTAAAAAGAAATTTTGCTGATTTTAACAAAACAGTCAAATTTTATTACAATACAAACAATGTTAATGTTGCAGTACTTTTAATTTGTAAATTTAATGTTTTAAATGTAATGAGTTTGTAATCAACTTTCTGAAAATAATGAAGCAGTAGTATAATTTTCGAGATAATATAAAATTTTGAATAAAAATTTTAAATAAGAGAAAACTTTTTGCATTGGCAGTTTACATTTTTCATAATTTTTTATTAAATAATATAGTAATTAGTGTCAGAATTACAATATTTTTAATACTAAGTTATTTTATTTAGTTTATTTACGGCTATGTATCGTTTGCAAGATTTTTATAACTGCCTGTTGCAGACCCGGATTTAAAGAAGTGGGGGTCCCGGGGCGGCTGAATCAGTGGGGACCCTTAATTCGTAAAAGATCAAAATCATTGAAAACTCATTTAAAAATTCGTAAATTTAAAAATGTTGAAAATACATATTTTAATATTATTACAACAAATATTGTATTTAAGATATATTTAATGATGCAAATCACAATATTTGCGAAACTCTAGCATCCAAAATGCACATCGCGGTCATCACCCGGAAACCAATGGCATATATTTAAGAAATATTTGATACATTTCCAAAACATATCAAATATAAATATATAGATTTTTTAATCAAATTTTTTTTTTAATCAAGTTTTGTTTGTGGGGGCCCCCAATTTGTGGGGACCCCTGGGCGGTCGCCCTGTCCGCCCACCTTCAAATCCGGCACTGGCCTGTTGACATTAGCGTAATATCAACTGGCAACTTCAGAACAGAAACACGTAAACTTACTCTCGTATATATAAGCGAAGAATATTATGTATATGTATAATTTAACAAACGCAGTGTGTATAGCGGCATAATTATGTGTGCAGCGTGAAATTGAAGTTGAGGAAAAGGAATATCCTTGCACTTGATATTCATGCATTGTGAACACATATATAGTCGCATTTACCGACCGTTCAACGGTCGCTGACATACGTACTATGCGCACCTTTGTGGTTTTTGATTGGGCTTCTAATTATGTACCTTTTCCTCACTGCCGATTTGCTTAACGAGTGCCGGCACGCATCGCTGCCAGGCCTGTTGTGGTTAGGATTAGCACTGCCTATTTCCTGCTCACTAATAAATTACAACGTTGTTAACAACGGAAGTTACGGTTCCAATTAGTACAATCTTCCTCTGCATTTGACTGGATTCTCCGGATTAAAACAAAGTCAAACAAGTTACATCCTTACGTTCGTATATCTTCTCGTTAAATCAATTCCGACATCTTGAATCTCTCGTAATCAATTCAAGTTTTTTACCTTTCTTCTTATAATTATATTTAATTTTGTGACTTTAGAGAGTTTTTCCTCTGTTTTCTTGCTTTCAGTTTTTTATTGCGTTCTTATTGTTTTCATGGAAAAATTTCATTCCTCGAAATATCCAGAATAGAAAAGTATTTATCTATTTGAGCGTTCTGTTTGCTTTATTTATGCGTTTGAATGAGTCATGCTCTCATTACTATTGAGGAAGAAAGTTTACCCGTAAATTTTTATATATGTATGTATACGCGCGTGTATTTCCGTCTGAATAAAAGCGGAGGAAAGCCGCGCTGCCAAGACAAAAATCACTTTCAAGAAGCATCCGCCTTTTACCGCGGAGCAAATTTCTACGATATTGGAATACGGTCGTAGCGCGTATTAAAGATATTAAAACACCATAGCAATGATCAGGGCCGCATTTACCATAAGGCGCATTAGGCGCAAGCTGGGGCCTCATTCTCTATGGGGCCACATTTTAAAACTCTACTCCTCACAAATAACAATATAAAAAACAGCCTAGTTATAGTTGCAAAATAAAATACTTATTTTTAAATATTAAATTCATAATATAAAAACTAGAGGCCGCTGAAAAATTGGTAAGCGGTAATTGTTTATTAAATTTCGCCTTTTTGCATCATATAATGGAGTGCTTAGAATTAGATGCATATTTCGAGCCGATTCCTTAGACGACACCTCCTATCCTCCCATTACCGCTCGATCTCGACGGCCAAACCGCCGATAGCGCGTCTAATGTTCTGGCTCTCTTCGATTGTTTTACACACATGCCTAGTCGGCGACAAACATCATTAGTGCAGTCAGTCTACGTGAGCGTACCACGAACGAGGCAAAAAACTATTGGGATAATAACTATTTTGTTCCCTATATCTACATATTTCACACAACCGTAGAAGGTGAGAAAAGAAATAGAATTGTGGAATGTTTTTTTAGCTTATCGCTATTCCTTAGTTTTCTAACAACTGATAGTTTAGTTATTTGGTTAGTATTTGTAAAGCAGTATACAAGTGTATATACTTATTAATTATTTGATTAAAGTAGTTGCCACAATTGATAAGAATTTATTTTTCAATGAATTTATTATTCTTATTTTACTGTTACTCGTTTATTTTAACAAAACCAAAATACTACTGTTTCTATTTTTGTATTTTTTTAGTATTATTTAGTATTATTTAGTAGTATTTTTAGTATTATTTTTTATCTATTTTTGTAATTGTTTTATTTTATTTATTTATATGTTCACTAGCTTTACTGTCCCGTTTTAAAAACGAGATATTTTTTATAAGTTTAGAATTTTTACTAATGGTTTATCTAATCATCTAATAATTCTTTGTACACCAAGTTCATCGTGTAACAATTTGAATCATTAGGTAATTTAACCCTAAGATTGGCAGCATTCCTAATCTTTGAAAGTGCGACATATAATTGACCATTAGTAAAATTTTTATATCTTTATTCACTCAACTCAGCGTTTTTAGTAGCTTTTAAAGATGATTATTTTTTAAAAAGTTTTTGAAGATTAAAAAATAAATAAAATAGTGTTTCTTAACTTTTTATATATATATATTGATTTTGAATTTAATAAATATTTAAAATAAAAAATAAAATTAAAATTAAAAGCCAAAGAATCCAATGCTAGATGTCCATGCAAAATATCTCAACAAAAAGAATACATAAAATTTATTTTAAAATAAAAATTATTTTAGGTATTCTTTTTGTATTGTTTTTGATTTGTTTCATTTACTTCTTTCTCTCCTTCTATGTTTTCCACATTATTTTGATGTTTTTCATTTTCACTTTTGTCTTCTTCTGATACTGATACCAATGTTTCGCTTTCAGTCTGAGAAGTTTTAGGTATAATTTCAGTTCTATGAAATTCTTCATTTCCTTCATTCTCAGAAGAACGTAAGAAAGAAAATAAAATTTATTTTAAAATAAAATTTATTTTATGTATTCTTTTTGTTGAGATATTTTACATGGACATCTAGCATTAGATTCTAGCTTTTAATTTTAATTTTATTTTTGATTTTATTATTTGAGTCCTTATATTTAAGTTTTTAATAAATATTTATTTCGCTTTTTATAGTATAATATAATACATATAATGATGCCAAGAAAGTTTGAATCTGGAGCTAGTAAAAGAAAACGACTCAGAGAAAAGGAAAAACAGCTAAATAGTCAATAAGGGGCAATTTTGTCTTTCTTACGTTCTTCTGAGAATGAAGGAAATGAAGAATTTCATAGAACTGAAATTGCACCTAAAACTTCTCAGACTGAAAGCGAAACATTGGTATCAGTATCAGAAGAAGACGAAAGTGAAAATGAAAAACATCAAAATAATGTGGAAAACATAGAAGGAGAGAAAGAAGTAAATGAAACAAATCAAGAAGGTTTTGAAGAAAATTTTCAATTGGAGTCTGTACTTACTAGTAGGCAGGTTATCTATTATCCTACAGATATAGCAGTGTGGCCAATTAGTATTAATGAACAATTTATTGAGCATATTTTAATAAATATGCCTCAGAGTGTTGGTAAAATCGAAAATTTAAAAAAAGAATACACAGAACGCAATAGAATATATGTCAGAAATGTAAATGAATCACATTTTTACTGTAAAAAGGCGAATGGAACAAAGGAGAAACGAGAGTGGCTAATTTTTTCAGAAACCAGCAAAGCAATTTACTGCTTTGTTTGTAAATTGTTTTCTAAGTCAAATAATAGCTTAATGAAGGGTTTTAATGACTGGAGAAATATAACACAAATCTTATGTGATCACGAGCGTTCTACTGAGCATATACGAGCAATATGCACATATCGCAAAAGAAAATCAAGTTCTGTAAATAGTAGAATTGATTCTGAATTAATGAAACAAATACAATCTGAAGAAAATTATTGGAGAGAGGTTTTAAAAAGAATAATAGCTACCATTAAGTTATTGAGTAAATTAGGGCTAGCATTTAGAGGCAATACAAATGATATTTTTTCTGATTCTTGCGGAAATTATTTATCGTGTTTACATTATTTAAGTGAATTTGATGATTTTTTAAAACATCACATTAAAATGTACGCCAACTGTGGTTCTGGCAAATCAAATTATCTTTCTTACCATATTTGTGATGAATTCATAGCGTTAATAGCTAATAAAACAAGAGAAATATTAATATCAGAAATTAAGGAAGCTGCTTATTTTGCAATAATACTCGATTCAACGCCCGACATTGCCCATAATGATCAACTAGCTATTATATTTAGGTACGTTACTGCAAATTCTGACATTAGAGAAACATTTATCGGGTTCATCAGTATTATACAACATGATTCCTTATACTTAGAAGAGGTAGTATTAAAAAAATTAGAAGAATTATCTTTGGACATAAAAATGTGCAGAGGACAAAGCTATGATAACGCTGCCAATATGAAAGGTGTCTATACAGGTTTACAAGCTAGGCTGAAAAAACATAGTCCCTCTGCACATTATATACCATGCTCTAGTCATTCCTTAAATTTAATTGGCAACTATGCTGCTGAATCTTGTCCGGAAGCAGTGCAATATTTTTGTTTTATTCAAAATGTATATAATTACTTTTCATCTTCAACAAGAAGATGGGGTATACTCTTTAAACATTTGGGAAAAAAATCTTTAACAGTTAAAAGACTAAGTGAAACGAGGTGGTCCGCAAGAGCTGACGCTATATTGGCTTTGAAACGTGGATATAAACAAATTAAAGAGGCATTACTTGAACTATCCATTTCTCCTCATGAAAAACCTATTTCTAAATTAGAGAGCTCATCATTGGCTGAAGATTTTGACAATTTAGAAACAGCAATTTTAACAGTTGCGTGGGACAAAATTTTACAACGAATAAATGCTACTAGTAAATCTCTACAAAATCCTGATATGGATTTGTTGTTAGCTAATAATTTGTTACAGTCTTTAGTTGGTTTTATTTTAGATATAAGAAATAGTTTTGCTGCTTTAAATGAAGAAGCGAATTTATTAACAGATGAAACAAAATTTAAAGATGAAAAAAAAAGACTAAAAAAACGAAAAAAAATGTGTGACGAAGTTTCACAATCTAACGATGAGATTATATTACATGGGAAAGAAAATTTCATTGTTAATACTTTTAATGTCATTTGTGATAAGCTAATTCTGGAAATTAATGAAAGAAACAAAAGCTGTTTAGAAATATTAGAGATGTTTAACATTTTTTTGAAGAAAGATATAGATCAAACCAAGTACAAGACTAGTATTGACAAAATTTTACAAACTTATGGGACTGATATTGACACAGAAAAATTTATTGATGAAGTTAAGCAATTTTTAATAATGATAAAAGAAGAAAATTTTTCAATTAAAAATATGTATAAATTTATAAACAATGGATTAAGGTCTACTTTTCCGAACGTAGAAACAATTTTAAAAATATTTTTGACGATGCCTATTTCAAATGCAAGTGCTGAACGCTCATTTTCAGTGTTGAAACGAATAAAAAATTATTTAAGAAGCAACTTGCACCAAAATAAAACAAGTAACCTGTCGTTATTATGCATTGAATCAGATATAATAAACTCGATTAATTATGATGACATTATAGATATATTTGCTAAAACCAAAGCCAAAAAAAAAAACTTAATTTTTTAAAAATTAAATTTGAATTGATTTGTTTTTATACTTTTTTAAAACGCAAATATATATATAATGTTGTGTTATTTTAATTTTATTAAAATAAGTTATTATGAAAATGTCGACTTTTATTTTCAATAAACTTAAAAAAAAATACATATGAATTTGATTAACTGAAATGGACTTGTTCTTTTGAGGCCTCATAATGATATTGCGCCTAGGGCCTCCAAAAGTATAAATGTGGCCCTGGCAACGATATTATCTTCATCTTCCGTTTGGTGCTTTCAAACGTTACGTCAGTTTCGTGGCTTACTTTCACAGGATTTTTATATGCCATATTTTTGAAGTTAAAAAGTAAAGCTTGAAAAATACAGAACAAAAATTACATTTCTCGATTTTATTTTTTTTTTTATTTATAACTCTCATAATTTTTTATTAGTTATTTAAATTATCATGTTCTTGTCTAAACATATTATGCATTACATTTTTATAAAGAAAAATAAAAATTTTGTTTTTTTATATTATTTTAATAAACAAAATCTTTTTAACATGTTGAGCACAATATAGATTTTGATTAACTTTGAAATTAAAAATTATGCGCCTAAAATTAAATTCTTAATTAAAATCAATTTTGCAATCAAAATATATTCAATTATATAGTAAATTATATAGTAAATAAATGCAATGTTTTGTATATACATTCGTTACTTTGTTCAACTTTTATGGACATCGTATAATTGACCAATTTTATTGACATATATACGCATAATTAAACAAACACAGAGTCGACTGTATTTTTACAATATTATCATCTATTTTCAAATAATTTTCAGGCATTCACTTATTACATTTTTTAGTGTATTAAATGCATAAGTTATTTCCTTCAATTGCGCCTAACAAACTAATTTTAAACGCCTTTTTCTTGATCGAAAAAATAGCCTTTGAGAGACTCGTAAATAGAATAACACAAACAGCAAAAACCATTGCATCGCACAATTGAACTTGAGATTCCCGTTATGAACTTGAACAATCTCAAGCTTATGTGCCGTATTATTGCTAGAAGTCGGTCGCGATAACCAGCCAGGAAGAAAGTTTTTAATCGGACGTATACAAGTATACTCAAACACCAACAGGAAACTCACGGAAAGTCGTCGGGAAATGTTGGGTGTTTCGGAAAGAAAGACAGTTCTCTGCCCCTTCTCTTCGTTTTCGCCTGCAGCGGCCAGTCTATCCGAAACGTTTCTCTCTTTATCGAACGCCGGAAGAAGCCAACACCGCGCGGCGAAAGGACGACTTTACTCTGGAAAACGAAAGTCAATCCGCACCGTATAATTATGAGGCCGTAGAAATAGGCGCCTCTGAATGTCCGAGAGCGATGGTGCTCGTTGAGTGCCGTTTGTCTGTTGATTGGATCTTTGAGAAAATTACGAAGCGTCGGTGTACAGAGTATATCAAAAACCTCTGCGCCCTGAGGAAATTGGTGCAAACATTTTCTAATTATAAATGTGCCAGTAATTATAAAAATGGGCTATTGTATATTTTTTTGTTTGGAGATATATTTCGACTTTGGCGTTAGTATGTGTATTAAAAAATATTTTTTTATTATATAACAAAAGAGTAGTCTAAGAGTAGTTTGTAAAAAAATGTGTTTCTTTAAATACTTTAAATCTTAAAAATTATTTACAAAAAATATTGAATTTTAAAAACAAGTTAAAAATCAACATATCTATTTACACTTTATTATTATAATTAAGTCTTATTAATTTTCAATAATATTGTAGTTTTCTTTTTCTTCTTTGATAGTAGAATTTTTAATTTGTGAAGTCGCAAAGGCTTTAAAATATTTATAATACTATTTTATGTAAAATTAAATAAATTATTATATAAAATTTATTTATCTGACCACTATTTGACAATGAGAACATAATGGAAGAATAAGTATTTTCTTTTTTCTAAAACAGAAGCTTACCCAGAGAGCAAATACTTGGGGCCATTGTCAAAATACAACATAAACTGAATTCTATTTAATAACATCATTAAGCGATTCAATTTTCAATAATTTTTTAAATATAGTTGCATATTATTTTAATGTAGATTGATGTAACACAAAGTAAATGATAAATTCAATTTTTCAAGATTTTTGACTTATTGTCAGTCCATTTTCTGGTTAATTACTGGCACAAGTGTCACTAACGTTCACTTTGTCGTATAATCGGTATAATAGCTAATACCGCTCGAATATAACGTGACGCCGTGATATAGATTACGTCGGTTGTAATTATCGTTTGCTCTTTGTTATTATTAGCTGGTTATATGACGCGAGTGGACAAGTGCAAATTACAAGTTGCATCCTCTTTTTCTCTCCAGCCTGGTATACACATAAACTTCGTAATTAAGTGTCTAGCGAATAGACCATAAATGCGACTTGGTTAAAAGTTACATTAATAATTAACACGTTGGAAACGATGCACATTACGTCTAGTCGCAAAAGTTTACAAGCATCGCGTACGATGGAAAAAGCTGGTTAGACTACACGCTCTGTTGAATATGGGGCAATCTTACTAAACGCTATAACCACCCGTGGACGTTGCGTTAGCGACTCGTGGTAATTAAAGAACGGTGTTAAAACTCGACTTTTTTTATGAGATACAAGATACGAAGACTGTGTTTCAAGCAGCGTCGCGCTTTCATTATACTAAGACCTCTGTAATTTCATGCAAATGGAACGTAGTTAATTATCAACCAGTCTGCTCGAATAAACGGTAACATCATTATAAGATTTTACAAGTTTCATGTCATTTCCACGCTTTTCTGATGAAGCATCAAATGTATTCATTTGCACGATTCACTCGTGCCTTTTACAACATTGTTAATATTGTAACGGCGCTGCAGTATGGTGATATGTATGTAAGAGAGAACTCTATATTATTTTCTTTCTTTAGTTGAATGAGTCTCTCTCTTTCTAACATTGTATACTGCACGCGCTGCAGTTGCCATGCGTGCGATAGGTCGTTGCTGCGCTACGAGAAAGCGCTAGCGCGTTGCAATCTGATTGGCTCATGCCGATGTAGCGGTTGGGGACATGTGAACATCGGCATGCTGGGTTCGAGGCCTTTTGGTCTCCGTCCGTGACACGGATAACATTATATTAGAATAAAGTTATGAGTTTTCTGTGAAATACGGTTCTTAGCTCTGTCATCCCTCCGTCCCTCATTGTGAAGTTCAATCTCCTTCGGATCCTGACAACCACCTCGTGCATACTCAATGAGCTATTTTACATGTATGTACACCTGGTCACAGAAATGCCTTAACACATGAACTTGCACGGGTGTCAAGGCATATCGAATCGGCGTGTTCCGACTCTACATATTTTTACATCATGACTGTGGTTATGAACACAGCGGTAAAGCTGTTTTGACTGTTTTAAAGCAACTGGAGCAATTGACAAATAAAGGTTAATATTTATAATATTTATATTTATATCAATATTTATTGATGGTGGAAAACGAGTTAATATATATACTAAATGATAAAGAAAAATGTAATTATTTATTAAAATAATAGGAACATATATAAAGAACAATTAACAAATTTGAAAGTATTAGCATGATAATAAGAAAAAAATAAGTAATATTTTGATTCAATAATATTATCTGTGACTTATTTAAATATTTTTACTTACATGAGAAGTTTCAAAATTTTCATCAAATTCCTTGACTACACCACAATCACATGCTAATACTTTCAAATCTGTTAATTGCTTTATATAAGTTCCTATTATTTTGATAAATAATTACACTTTTCTTTATCATTTAGTATATATATTGCTCGTTTTCCATCAATAATAAATATTGATATAAATATAAATATTATAAATATTAGACCATCAATAAATATTGATATAAATATTAAATATTATAAATATTAACCTTTACTTGTCAATTGCCCCAGTTGCTTTGAAACAGCCCAAACAGAATTGCCGCTATGTTCATAACCAGTCATGATGTAAAAATATGTAGAGTCGGAACACACCGATTCGATATGCTTTGACACCCGTGCAAGTTCATGTGTTAAGGCATTTCTGTGATCAAGTGTATAAATTAAAATAGCATGTATAGATTTACATGTAACAACATGCAAATGCAGTTTTAATGAAGAAATGTCATTTCTGAATACATAAAGGTTGACATATACATATATACAGGGTGTCCAACCAAAAGTGGCTACCCCCTTTTATCTTTTAAATTAAAAGAGATAGATCATAACAAATATATATCAAATTAAATGGTTCAAACTGAACTCTATTGTAAGCATAATAGTTGCTTACAAAAGTTATTCGTGTTAACAAACGGAGAGATATGCATAATTTTTTTATAATAATGTGGACATTTTGATGTAAGATAAATTGTAACACTGTTTGAAAAGAATACAACAATATATGATTTAATATAAATATTTTACATATACGAGTTTTATCGGCTTGAAATATAATATAATCGGCGGGCGACGTCTACCTTTTCACTTTCGGCCCTGCGATATGGCCAACTTTTGACTCGTGCGTTAGAGATTGACGTATGTCAATTGAAGTTGTAGCACTGTTAATTATTTCGACATATACATATATTTATATCAATTTCAAACTGTAGAGAAACTGATAAGAAATCTGAAGAAATTTTAGAAAATTATAAATATATAGAAAATATAAATAAATAAAAATTACAAATAAATAATCAAATATATTTATTTTGAAACATTTACAAATAAATGACTTTTCTGTTTTATTATATTATGATGTTTCTTATTTATTTTTTATTTATGTTTTAATACTATGTACAAATTAATTATATAATTTTATCTTACGTTCTTAATAATCTGCTATTGACATTTCGGTTCAATCATCGTTTGCTACATATGTAAACGTTAACAATTCTTTACAGCATGATATGCACATTGATGCAAAGAATTGAATGTAATTAGGACATTATATATGATATTCATTAATGCAAGAAAAACTTATCTATGGAAAATGACAGTCAACGACTTACATAATAAATTACACGAAACAAATTAGAAATGATGGGATTTTAATTGCAAATGATCGACAATATAATCTGTTTCTAGCTGGCACAATACCGTTAAAAAACAACTCGTGGCGATTTGCATTTATCTTTTGTCTTCCTCTTTTGTCATTTCTTTAGTTATAAAATTTTTAATAACTTTGTGACTCGTAATGTACATCGTATAATAGCAATTGACTTTTTGCAAGTTACATCTTCATTCTTCAACGACACTTTTACTAAAGGAAATTTATGTGGAAAAAATTCAGCACAAATTTATCTGACTAATACAATTCCCGAAACTCGCGATGATTTACGAGTTATATCATACGCTAACATTGAACGCATATCTGCTTTAGGCAAGGATTTATTATCTAACAAAACTAGCAAGCATATGTAACGATAATGGACATCGTAATCCTACGGGATTGCGTAAACGCTCGAAAAAATGTAGCGCTATCCATTGAATTGAAGCAGAGACCATTACCATGATCGCGAATGTGATACCAGCGATATTTTGGTGAAAGCAAAAGCGCAATCTGGCTTTCGGTGATCCGCTGTGAAACGAGCGCAAAAATTATATATATATATATATATATATACACTGCCGGCCAAAAGTTTAGATACACCATTGAAAAACCAGATATTATTGAAACAAAAACTTTTATTAATATAATTTTTGTTAAAAAAAAATTTTGTGTAAAAAAAAAAAAAATAAGTTGAATTTAAAGAATTTCTGAGACAAAACTTTTAAACTGCCTTTTCATCAAAAAAACCACCTTTCTTTTTGATGACTGCTTCCACAAGTCGAGGCATCCTTTTTACTAATTTATTTATTGTATCTCGTTCTATGAAAGACCAAGCATTTTGTAATTGTCGCCATAGCTCCCCAGCAAATGATGGACAAGAGATTCTAATTTTTCTGTCAAGCTCTTCCCATAGAAGTTCTATTGGGTTCAGATCGGGCGATTAAAGTGGCCAGACCATATTAACGATAATGCCATCAGCTTCTTTATTCTCTAAATACTTTCGGCAGAGGCGGGAACTGTGCTTAAGATCATTGTCTTGTTGTAAAATGAAGCCACGGCCAATTAGTCTGACACCGGAAGGTATTGCATTTCGAATGAGAATATTTTTATAGTTCTCTTTCCTCATAATACCATCGATTTTTATAAAATCTCCAATGCCATAGCCACAAAAGCAACCCCATACCATTATAGAACCACCCCCATGTTTTACCGTGGGCACAATGCACTGCGGCGTCATTTTTTCAGAGGTGTTTTTTCTTACAAAAATTCGTCTACGAGATCCAAAGATTTCAAACTTGGATTCGTCAGTCCAAAGTACCTGTTTCCACTGCTCTATCGTCCAGTTTCGATGTTGGAGAGTCCATTCAAGTCGTTTCTTCTTATTTATTGGACGGAGCAAAGATTTTTTCACTGCAACACATCTTTTTAGATCGGCAATTCTTAAACGTCTCTTCACAGTTGTAAGCGATACTGGATTTTTTCAAGTTTTATTGATGTCTGCGCGGATTTCCGGTGCTGTTAAGCGTCTATTTCTCTTGCTAATAACTACTATATGTTGATCTTCCTGTCGGGTGGTTACTTTTGGACGTCCTGTGCGAGAATGGCTACGAAAGGTGCCGGTGTCTTTGAATCTGGCAATAGTTGATTAAATACCTTTTAATGAGACTTTCATTTTTTTGGCGATCATTCGATAAGACATGCCTTCATTATATAAGGCAATAATAGCACCTCGTTTTTCCATAGGTATTTCTTTGTTTTTTCCCATTTTTTTAGATCAGTGCATAAATACTTTAAAAAACTTTGAACTCTTAATTGCTAGTGATGTAGACACATTTCAACCGTACAGAATACTGACAAAACCAATTTTAAATGCTCATTGTGACTTACGTAAAACGTAAATAAAACATTAAAACATTAAAACATTAACTGACCTTGAAGTAAGCATATATATCTCTTATCGAGCACCGAACTTGCCTACCACTAGTTATACTTTAGCGATATTTTCGATAATTCTTTTCATAAAAATCAGACAAATTGATTTTTTTCATATAAATTAAGATTTAACTAACTAATAAAAAAACAAAAAAGTTTATTAGAAAGCGGTGGAATCTTGCTAAATAAAAATGAACAGTGTACAGGCAAGTGTATCCAAACTTTTGGCCGGCAGTGTATATATGTATATTAGTTCCATCATTGATATGTGCGTTATGTAAATTATGAAAGTTTAGGGAAAAAACTGACTGACGCACATTAATCTTAATATTAATTCATTTTTTGATAAAAATGAAAGGCAAAAGTTCGAAGGAACTTTCTGATCAACTCAATATTTAATCTTAATTTTTTGTTCAAGTATGACTTCTCATTATAAATATTCTTATAAAAAATTTATGTACACAATGTTCCAGTTTCTCTTCCAATTAAATCCTACCTTGTCATATATTTTATAAAGAAACGTTTCAAATTAGAGTAAAAATGAATAAATGCACTGGAAAAAAAGTTTTGTTGTATTATAAGAAATTCTGGTTGATTCTACTAGTACGTTTGTTCAAAAATGGACGAAACAAATTTGTTGTTGGAATTACCAGAAGATTCTGTTAAATTTCATCCTGTTTAAATCTATCAGAATTTCTTGTAAACCTTACTACATCGTGTTGTTAGATTTACAAAACTCTACCAGAATTTCTTGTAAATCTTACCACATTGTGTTGTTAGATTTACAAAACTCTACCAGAATTTCTTGTTAACTTTACTATATCGTTTTGTTAGGTTAACACAACTTTGTAGTTAAAAAACAAGTTCGGATAAGTGTGGTTTTTGTAAAATACTAACAATATATTTTGGTTTAAAGTATACTCAGTGATGTGATGTTTCCTACCAGGCTCCCGGCTCCCGAGCCCGGTAGGAAACATTACATCACTGGTATACATATATTTCATTAAAAAAAAAAAAAAAACACCACGTGATCATAAAACTTTTCGGATGTAAGGCTGATGGCAGAGACCGAGACGTAAAAACTTATGTATGTCGTAGTCGTTTCCACATGTATCCAATAACCTTTCACGACTTACGTTTTTCTCTGCCTTACCATACGTCCACGACAGACGTCTACGACAGACATAAGTGCTTACTTCTCGTTCTCTGCCATCGGCCTAACTAATATTCCGTAATGGATTCCACGACGCGACGTAAAACTTTAGCGAGCTCAGTTGAGACTGTTCCGACTGCTTAACGCCATTGCTTCGCGAAAGATCTAATGCGCGCGATACACGCCGCGAGTAGCGAGGGCGCAGTAGCAGTGTAACAAATGAATGCGGCGAACAGTTGATCAACCGTTTAGTGAGTGATGACAAAACTGTTGCAGAGCGCTGCGATTTATGTAAATATAACAAGAAGTTTTGTAGATCCAACAAGAAAACACTTATTCAAATCCTTATAGTAAAGTTAACCAAACGGTGTTGATATAAGGTGTAAAATTTTGTGACGATAACCAGAAATTCTGTTTCGTTCGACTAAAATACGGTCAACCAGAAGAATTTTGTTAATATAATAAAACCATTTTTCTCAGTGTAATAATAAAAACTCAAATTAAATTAATCGATATAAGAAATAGCAGCACGCAATTTTATTAAATACAATATCAATTATAACATTTAAAATATAATATTTATTTTTATTTAAATTTATTGAACTACATAAATCTGTTTGTAAAAGATTAGACTATTAATGATGACTTTTAAAAAATATTTTTTGCTCTTGTTTACCTAATAATATAATATTAAAATCTTTTTTGCAAGCATAACCGTATGCGCTTGAATTAATAATAGCATTCATCAACTACTTGAACAACAGCCAAATTCTTTTGTTTAATAAACGATTAAAATACGCGTTCGCAATTAATGTACTATGTTATTCATACAAACTCCTGATGACTTAAGCTTTGGATGTGTTTCGAAAATTGCTGACAGTACTGACAATATTGTTGCTAAAATTATTTTAACTGTTCCAAAATTGTGAAATTCTGAAAATCGGAACGTACTTACCAGTACTTGCAGTATATACCAATGTAAGCAAGGGCGTTGATATCGAGGTTCCCATTATGTAATTACATTAGCATAATAACATTATTATGCTCCCGGGAAGGACATGCATATAACTCTTAGAATAACAAAAAGAACAGAGCGAGCTTTCAAGGATAGACGTGAAATTGAAGTTGTAATGAGTAGTTGCGAAATTTTGAGAGAAAGTTGAACTTTGTGAGAATTTGGAGAGACACGGTGATAGAATTTGGCGAACTCATTTATTACGACGATTTTTATCCTCACGTTAATTTAAATTGAAATATTGAAGTGCTACGAAATATTGAAGTACTACGACTTATATTGTTTTTCTTTTTCTTATACATTAAATAAACTGTTTTTTCTCAAAACAATTAAAGACTCTTATACCAATATTAAAAGACGACAATATAATCTATTTTTTAGAATGTGACAAATTATGACAAATTTAGATCCAATATTAATTAGTACACAAAGTGCCATAAATATTATTAAAGACTTTTATCAAAATTTTTCAAATTACGATAATAAAGAATTTTTAAAACCTATAAAACTGATATCTAAACGAGAACTATTGAAGTCAAAATCATGAATAAAAAATTATAAATATTTAATAATTTATTTAGGACAAATTTTTTAAACAATTACAAGTATTTCTTACCTGATAATGTTTTTTCATAATCCTCTGGCTGCAGATATATTTTACATATTTTATTTTCTCTCGTCAATTATTTCATATTTTATTAACTGAGATATCATTGTATTATAATTTATCACTGAAATGCTCATTGGTTTAACGATGAGACGCCATATGCATTACTTATACTACCTTGAGATCTCGTGTAGATTCAGTCGAAGGACAGTAATTCGCTAGGACCACGGACTAAGGAATAGAGGGACGGTGCACAAGCTGTACCGGGGGAGCACGTTTGCGGCGGGGGGGGGGGGGGGCCGCCATATTCGTTTAGTAATCACCACACATAGAACTCACTATTTGCGTATATGTGAGAAATGAAAGTCAAATCCTGCGCACAATAAACAAAATAGGAAATAGAAATAGAAATAATTATTAAATATTAGAAATAAGAAATTGGAATTATTTATTTTAAAAATAAAAAAAATAGAAAAAATTAATGCATAAATTAAGAAATAAGAATTGGAACTAATTAATATATTTTATTCTCTTGTTAGATGTAAAATAATTTCTCTTTTTAATATTAAATGTTTATTGCTATTTCTAATATTTTGTCTACTGTATGCAGAGCCTCAGAGTAATAAAAGTTAAAGTATTTTATAAAATTTATAATACAACAATAATAAAATCGCCTAATCTCTTTATGCTTGTCACTCGTTATGTCTAGTGGCACCACTACACGAGTGTAACCATGTCACAAACACAGAATCTCTGTGTGAGAATCGCTACATCAATATGGCGGAAAGCAGTCCCCCCCGCACGCTTGAGTTACCATCCCCTCTCGCCTAAACTAGGACTTTAGACTCAGTCCCTCTATTCCTTAGTCCGTGGCTAGGACCGACTTTCATGAAAAAATAGTAACTTTTATTAACTTACAGCATACTGAAAATAATTTTGAAACGCAAAAGCAGTACTGTCAATACTATATCAGCACATTTCGGAACACATCCTTTGTTCGCGTCGCATGCTTCCATAGACGTAATAAATATAGACTGTGTTCCGAAATTCACTACCAGTACTGAAAATCTACAGTTTACGTTACGTATATTGTAGATTTTCAGTACTGGCAGTTACTTTTGGAACGCAGCCATAGACTGCTCATGGCGTTCACAGAGTATCAAAAATTTAAAAAGAGAAAGAAAGTTTTGAATAAGTATTGAGTTAAAAAAAATAGAGTTTATAGGTACTGAATTAAAAAGAGATAGTAAGTCTATTAAAACATTGCGTATTGGACCCGCTGGGAGATTTTCTTGTCGGTTTCCGTAATTATAAATGAAATTGATGACGACTTTTTGACCGAAAACCTTTTGCCTTTGGCACACAGGAAAAAAAGTTTTGTTGTATTATAAGAAATTCTGGTCGATTCTACTAGTACGTTTGTTCAAAAATGGACGCAACAAATTTGTTGTTGGAATTACCAGAAGATTCTGTTAAATTCCATCCTGTTTAAATCTATTAGAATTTCTTGTAAACCTTACTACATCGTGTTGTTAGATTTACAAAACGCTACCAGAATTTCTTGTAAACCTCATCACATCGTGTTGTTAGATTTACAAAACTCTACCAGAATTTCTTGTTAACTTTACTATATTGTTTTGTTAGGTTAACACAACTTTGTAGTTAAAAAACAAGTTCGGATAGGTGTGGTTTTTGTAAAATACTAACAATATATTTTGGTTTAAAGTATACTCAGTGATGTGATGTTTCCTACCGGGCTCCCGGCTCCCAAGCCCAGTAGGAAAAATCACATTACTGGTATACATATATTTCATTTAAAAAAACAAACACCACGTGATCATAAAACTTTTCAGATGTAAGGCTGATGGCAGAGACCGAGACGTAAGAACTTATGTATGTCGTCGTAGTCGTTTCCACACGTATTTACACAATAACCTTTCACGACTTACGTTTTTCTCTGCCTTATCATACGTCCACGACAGACGTCTACGACAGACATAAGTGCTTACTTCGCGTTCTCTGCCATCGGTCTAACTAATATTCCGTAATGGATTCCACGATGCGACGTAAAACTTTAGCGAGCTCAGTTGAGACTGTTCCGACTACTCAGCGCCATTGCTTCGCGAAAGATCTAATGCGCGCGATTCACGCCGCGAGTAGCGAGGGCGCAGTAGCAGTGTAACAAATGAATGCGGTGAACAGTTGATCAACCGTTTAGTGAGTGATGACGAAACTGTTGCAGAGCGCTGCGATTTATGTAAATATAACAAGAAGTTTTGTAGATCGAACAAGAAAACACTTATTCAGATCCTTATAGTAAAGTTAACCAAACGGTGTTGATATAAGGTGTAAAATTTTGTGACGATAACCAGAAATTCTGTTTCGTTTGATTAAAATACGGTCAATCAGAAGCATTTTGTTAATATAATAAAACCATTTTTCTCAGTGCAGTACTCATTCTCAATAATAAATCATTACACATGCGCACATAACAAAATTGTCATTTATCCTAAGTGTTCCACCTTCAAAGCTGAGGCAAATAGAGCATGCTCCTAATTGCTCCTTAGAGTATGCTCTAACGCAAACGCCTGGTCAACATATTGGTTCCGCTGACACAAACGTATTGGAGCGCGTTGAAACGAGTAGAAGCATGTTGGAGCATACGACGCGAAAAAAGCTTTAGTGCCGCAAATCTAAAGATTTACTGTCGATTCTCAATTATCAAAGTCAAGAGGTTAGTATTTTGCATTATTTGTAATGTATTAATGGACTTTGTATTGTAATCAATTTTTGACTGTCGTTAGATACTTGCAAAAATAAAATTTGCAAACTTTACAATTGTTCAAGTAACAGAAATAAACTGAAAAAGTGCACTGCATTGCCGCACGTAGCGAAAGTATCAAGAGAGTAAGGTATCGCTTCTCGTTTGCTCCCATCTGATTCCACCTATTGAGCTCTATAACATACTGGAGATAGCCTTTTCCCATAAGAGGCAATGTGTAATTTTTGGGCCAAGGAGAGCAATAGTAGCCGAGGGGTGTCTATACTCCTTCCACATTCACACCGTGTATTGGTGGGGATGAGATAGATAACCCCCGGCAAACTCTCTCTTTCCACAGTGGGGTCCCCACTCTTTCAAGGCTCACTCCAGTATGTTATAGAGCTCAATGATTCTATCGCACGTGTCATAAAACGTAATACGTTCTTCAAATGGTCGCAGCTCCGCGAAAGGGGCTGTACGCCTACTGTCTACGAAACACCGCACGAAATTCGCCAAATAAAGCATGAAGAGAAAACGCGTGTTGCAGTTAAAGTACCTTCACATGGTGACGCTTGACGCTCGTTTTGAGCGACAAAATGGGTCACGGAACAAAATGACCAGAATTGACGCTGTAATGTCCAGACGCTTTTGTGAATGGAATGCATTGTCAAATTTTGTTAAATTTTATACATGTATTTGTTCGTTTAAAATGGACTACCTAAGCGAGAATGGTGATATTTTTTACGTTAATGACAAAAAATAGCTAAAACTTAACATAAGAAAACCTTAGAATGTTTATTATAAGATCATAATGTTAAATTTTCAAAACTTGCAAGTTTAATTGTTGTTAAGATTTTTATAAAACTTAATTTTAGTCCGTTTTACCCCAGATAGAGTAAAACATCCCGTGAAAAAAACAAGAAATTGTTGAAAAAAACAAAAAACTATTTAAAAAGGAAAGATATGTTTTAATTTTGCTTTATGAAGATAAAAAGCAGATTGGTATAATAGGATAGGATCGTGTTTTTTTTACTTTTGATAATTATATATCATCAATCCAGTAAGCACAAAGTAACAGTAACATAACATTAATGTTTCCCACTTAACAACATAAATAATTGTAATTACGTACAGGGCATGTCATATTGCAGTTACATTGTTGAGTGGAAAATTATAACATTGATGTTATGTTACTGTTAGCTTGTGTTTACTGGGCAATTTTTAAAAACTTAAAATTTCTTAGAGACATCTAAAAGCTTTGTTTCTAAATTGTTTTGTTAATAAATATTTTTTTATTGTACACTGTGTGATTACATATAATAAACTTAGCTAACACAACGTATTCAATGGTTTCATACGTTTAGGAAACATGATACAAAAAGTTTTTATTATTATATAATTGATAAATTAATAAATAAATATTTAATATTTCACTCGTGTTTTTAAAATTGATTTTAAATGAAGAGAGGAAAACTATTGCAAAGACGCGAGTTAATAACGCTTGAAGTTGCATGAATCCAACTTTTTCCTCTGATGCTAAGCGACAAATTTTAGTCACGTGACCAGTGTCAACGCTGCTGTCTAGCGTTCCATGTGTTTGTACCTTTAAACTATTTGATGTAATTCATTGATTTATGTTTAATATTTTACGCTTTATAATTTATGCCAACTGTATGATATAATAGTGACAAATAGCGATAATTAGACTCTTTATTAATTGCTAATCATTGCTTAATTAGTGTATATTTAGTATTTATAAATGAATGTACTTTTAATATTGACAACGGCTCATATAAAGAGACAAAAAAAGCATCTCTAAAAGTATTAATTTAATGATATTATGTTCTGTGAACTCTGCAACTCGTTGTCTGCAATATTTTTTTCTTCTACACACTTTTTTAAAAGCACGAATTGCTACGGTTTGTTAAGAGAAATTAAATTTCAAAAAATAGACAATAAACACTTGATGAAATTTATCCCAAAAATACCAATACGAGAAGCGTAATCCTCTTACGTAGAAGCGATGTCTACATCGTTACAAGAGTTATACAGCGATTTGATAGGGCATTTTATTCGCCTGCGGCGATCTGAATTGCGAAACGCAACGGAATTTCAACATCCGGCGTTGCTCGCCAGGAGGAATAGCGCCTGCAGCCACGAATTCTCAGATGCTGCCGCGTTCGTCCGTCAGCGTTATCACGTCAGAATATCCGTATCCACACAGGACATCAATGTTGAAACTTGGGTTACAAAGCTGAACGGATAATGGCGTGGCTAACGTGTCTTTCGGACCGTGCACTGGTATAGAATTTACTGAGAGATTAAAAAATTTTAAAAATGCATATTTAAAAATTTTTAGCTTAGATTAGTTTGTCAACGTAATTATTTGTTCTTTATCCTTGGCTCAGCAATCAAATTTCATTCTTTTTTCTTTTATAATTCATGTAGAAGAAGTGTTCTTGTTTATTTATTTCTCGGTACTAAACAAATTTAAATTTGTTTATTTATTAAATCATGTTCTTTTTCAGTCAGAGAATTAAAATTGAAATTAAAGACCGAAGTTTTTTTTAAGATATTCTATTAATAATTGTAGCATTTATTTATTTTGCAACGCGCATACCCACACATCTGTACATACGTATTTGCATGTAGGTGTTCATTAAATGAACTATGGACATAACAAGGGTAATATACAATTTTTAATTCTGGTTTGCTTAAATCTCAGTATTTTTAATAAATATAATAAAATATTTCAAAGGATTAGTTTTATACAATACATGAGGTAATTTGTACTCACATTTCTGATTTAATTAATTACAAACTATGAGGCAATATCAATATATTGAAGCAAAATGGTACTAAAAGTAAACGTATCTGAAGTGAATAATTCTTAGTGTTTAGTTTGATAAAGTATTATATGTTAATTTTGCAACATTATGGCATACATTTAGTAGGTAATTATGTGTTTTATCTCTGCATTTAATTTCCTGAAAACTTATAATTTACTATAAATTCGTACACTTTAGGTATCTCGATCTGAGATCGGTGTACAATCTAACTGTCTCATGTAGACTAATTTACTAATTTCTTTAAGAAAAATTAAAATTTAGTACTAACATCCTGCTCTTATCCATTTCATTATATTTCTCGTTTGTTAACATATGGAGCCTTTCCATTATATTTCCATTTACTATAAATTTCTTTTTTGGTCAAAATTGTTAAATCTACCTATATTCAAGTTCGCTTTAGACAATCTATATACATATAATTTTTAGCAAAATCAGAAATAAAAATCTTTTTATAATTTTGCGCTACAAAAAATATTAAAATTATTAAAATACACGTGTATACAAAATCATAGTACTTAACATAGTATATCTCTGAGGTACTTAAATTGATTTCTACTTTGCGATTTACGCGAGACGGAAGGTTCAGATGAGCCGAGATTATCGGATCTCAATAACGGCTGGGCCGATTGAGTTGGTAATAGGCTCAATCAAAAGCGCATACCCAAATTACATAAGAAAAATATGCTTGTTTTTGCTCTGTGTGCTTTATAAATCAAGATATATGCATCCAAAGTCGAGAAATCTAAAAAATTATCATTTTTCTTGGATGTCGCGTAAAATGTACGCTAAAATGTAACGCATGTCTTATTGGTCAGCGTCGTCAGCACGCAACCAATCAGAACGCACTCAACTCAGATTTCTAATATGGCGGCGCTCAGACCTGTCAGCTCGCAGCTTTGATGATATTAATTAACGTTGATATAATTAATATCGGTCGTAAAATGTATATATAACGTGTTGTGGAGACGAATAAAGATAGTGTATATCAAAATAATAATATTATTTATAAAAAAAATTTTTTTCGATCTTAAAGTGCAGAAGTGTAGCAAGACATGTTGACAACACTCTCAGTATTCTGTGGTTAGTGGACAGACAGAACAGAATGAAATTGACTGGAAATGATAAATATTGTTAGAACTAATTTAGTATACATAGGCTGCGTTCCGAAATTCACTGCCAGTACTGAAAATCTACAATATACGTAACGTAAACTGCAGATTTTCAGTACTGGCAGTGAATTTCGGAACGCAGCCATAGAACAGAAATATTAAAATTTGATATTTAATTTTATTTATTTTGGACAAATCATACACTGAAGTCTCGAATCATGTGCTTTTTTGACAGAAAGTATGATAAAATTAAAATTTATACAATCATACTAATTATCACTATGCCTTATGTGGCAATTGTTTAGAGACTTTAGTGTATGATTTGTCCAAAATAAATAAAATTAAATAACTCAAAGTTTAATATTTCTGTTCTATGTATACTAAGTTAGTTCCAACAATATTTATAATTTCCAGTCAATTTTATTACAATCAAAACAAAACAGTGTTTTACCTTTCAAGAAAATTGTATATATTAAATAAAAAAAAACTGTTGTATATATATTATTAAAAAAAAAGAAATGATATCTATCAACAAATTACCTTTTTTAAAAAAAGGTAAAAAAAGGCGCCAAGTACACGTTCTTGTCACAACTAAAACAAAACAGTATTGTTTTACTTTTCAAAAAAATTGTCGGATATATTAAACCTTTCAAAAAAACCTGTCATATATATTAAAATTTTCAAAAAAAGCTATTC